>NW_025932079.1:0-54858 GCF_000764305.2 Hyalella azteca | reverse complement strand
ATAGCACATGGAATTTTTTTGACAATGCCATTCGATAGCCCTGCCAATTAGCTATAAAATGAAACTAAACTTGTTTATGAAATGTTTCATCGTAAGAAGTTATTAACTGTTGTTTAAAACTAATCGTTCAAATCTGTCCCGAATAGCCCCGGTTGACGGTAATTAACCTAAACTTTGATTTATTTCTCCAAAGAATACCGATGGTTGTCACTAAAATATTCCTTTCTGTTTCAGGCATGTTTTTACCATCTATTTTTGCTATAGTGAATTCACTTTACCAAATTAAAATGGAGTGAAATTACAAGCCCAGTCCTGTAAGCTTACAGATACAGAAGAAATGCTACATGGCTGCCAATATGAAGCTTGCAGTAGACAAGGTCAATTCTCAATAGCACGTTCATGGATAAGGTAAAATAACATAAATAATACGGTAATAGATGGATATGGTAATGTCATATCAATAAAGGAAAAACAAGTACGTATATACCAATCGCAAAATGTCAAATTCTACATCTACATCATCTACAAAGGAAGAAGAGGACTTTGAAGTAGTACCTACTGTTAGTAATGGATGAGTACACTCTACATGCTTCAAATGTTTCAAAAATCAAGATTTATTTCAAGTGTACTAAATTAGCTCATTCCCAGGGATAATTTGAGATGCTTTTCTTTTGCCTCTGGCATCTTACAAATAGCATACAATAGTCCTTGGAATTGTGTGCTATTTGAAAATGTATAGCCCTTGTAATGGAATTTTTTCCAAGTTGTCATACAATAGCTCTTGCAAAGACCTTTAAAATGAGCCTAAACTCATTTAAGAAATGTTTCATGGTAAGAAGTTATCAAGGAAAATGAAAGCATCCCTTATTATCCTGTTTGATGATAGATGTAGAATAAATGACATTATATGTAATTTTTACTTGTTTTTCCATCATTGATATGATATTACCATATCCATACATTACCATATTATTGATGTGATATTAGGTACTGTATCCATGGACATGCCATTGATTATTGACAATGATTTTGTCAATAATTGCAAGCTTCAAATCAGCAGCCACATAGCATTTCCTCCATAAGCTTACAGGACAGGGCTTATAATTTTGCACCATTTTAATTGGGTCAAGTGAATTCACTATAAGCAAAAAATATCAGAAGAAACATACCTGAAACAGAAAGGAATATTTTAGTGACAACCATCATATTTTTTTGAAAAATAAGAGTTTAGGTTAATTACTTTCCATTATATGTTGCCAGTGCACAATTCTATGTGCGACATTCTATGCACAACTTTGTGCTGACCAATGATGCATTAATTTTTCAGTAAGAGAAATTTTTTTGTGGAGCAAAGTAAATGTAATTAAAATTCTTTGTTGTTGATCAACTTATTATTAACTAGAGCCTTTGCTAACTGAGGTGTTCTAATGTAAATGCATTTGTAGGGGTGTCCCATATTACCTCAGATGGGGTAATATGGTACATGGTCATGGGGTGTCCCCTAATAGGTACCCTGTTATGCAGAAATGGCTGCCATTTGTTTTGGATTGAAGTATGAGAATTTTTTCAATTAAGTTTTAAAGCCAACACCTGTTTACAACTTTTTTTCCTGCAAAATTTTTTAATACGTATGAGAAATATTTATTTTTACTAACGACCTTAACAGAAGTACATTTTCAATATTTCACTTTTTAACATTTTTTTCAGGGATTTTTTAGAGCTAGTAAATGCATTATTTCTTAACTTCTTTTATGCTATGTAGATAGGAAAAATGTTGAAGTTTACATCACTATTTTTATTTTTGCAATATTTCAATTAGTTTTGCTGCTAAACATTTTTATGCCATGGCAGAGGAGGGTCCCAATTTATCCTGCCCATCCCTTATTACATACTCCGTTTGATGGAAGATGAAGGTAAACAATTTCATGTAACAATGTCATTGCAATAGTAAAATCAACCTGGTCAGTCAATTATATGCAATACCGGTATGTCAAATGGGGTAAGACAGGATCGCAGCCTTCATGGGGTAAGAAAGGACCAGCCCATGGCATGCATTCTAATTGCAATGAATTTAATTTGACAAAAGAATATGTTAGAGCAATCATTGTCTGTCATTTCAGTGCTTGTTTCAACCCTCTTCTGCAAATAATGAAGTTCTGGCTAATTTTTAAAGACAACCTATGTAAATAAGAGTCACAAAATAGTTAACCCTGTTTGGGAAATAAGCTCTGTCTAATGACCAAAATTTTTTTGGCCATGTTTGTGGATCTAGGCAGGTAACCTCAAGTAATAAGCAACTTTTGAGACATACTAGGCATTCCTACCTGCTACCATCACTGCATGACATGTATTCTAAAATGGGGTAAAAAGGACTGGACATGAGGTAAGACAGGACCACTAAATGATCCTGTTTTACCCCACAAGCTGTCCTATCTTACCCCACAAATGGTCCTCTATTACCCTACAGTTTATCAAAAATAGTTTTTAAATGAATATATTATTGTGTAGTCATGGAGTATTTTGGTCAAAATTTATATGTTTTGCTCAAACTTCATAATAACTTGTTAGCTTTTTTAATTAGAGAAATTTAGTGCACTATTTTAAATTGCATCAAAGGGATATAGAAAATAGGGGTGTCTCTTCCCATCAGTGAGCTGCAGAACTATTGCCTATGTGCAAAATTGGCTGGGGGAAAAATCATTGTGTGAAACCTGAAAAATAATTATGATCACAACTCTGTGAGAGGGCATGAGCTATGTTTGAAGAAGTGCGCCACAAATGCAGTTAGCAAGAAAACACATGACGTCTGACACAAGTTATTATCCATTGTTTTTATTAACAATTTGATAAATTTTTCAGACAATGACACTAATGGAATAGGTATACATGAAGCATTTAGCAGTGCTCTACAATGAACCAAAGCCAACCCACTATTATTACGCTTAACAAAGTTTTCTCTTGACATGAACTCCAATGTGACTGATATTAGAGTTGACTTCCCACAATACAAAACAGTAACAAGTGGTTGTTTAATCAAATAACGTGTTTCTAGATGGATTATATTGAATATCAGATTTGTACTTTTGTTAAAAACCTTGTAACATAAGAATTGCCAGTTGGTCCTGTATTACCCCAGCCTGGTCCCATCTTACCCCAATGGGGTAAGATGGGACCAGCTCACTTTTTTTAATCTGTACAGAAAACTATGTTAGATGCAAAATGTCTGAGTTGTAACTTAGAAGCCCATTGCATAAATACACCTTGTGATAGGTTTAGGGCTTTTTAGTTATTCATGGTATAGATGCTACAGGCTTGTTAGTGATTTCGGTCCTGTCTTACCCCATCTGACTATATATATAAACTCCTTAACTTTGAAATATGAACCAAAACAGGAAACATCGTCACATCACACACAATCACTGAATCGCTACCTCAAGACAACATGTGAACCACGGTACTGCCATTGCCATACGCATGTGGCATGGTCTTTGGACTCAAAAATAGCCTCTCTTGTGACTTCTACCACTACTGTGCAACAAGGTGCCAGTGAGGAAAACATCTAGGTACTCTCTGAATGGCAACTGGATTTTTGAGCTGTGGTTTTATGGGTTTGCCAGCCTTGATTCTATTTCTAGGAGCTGTGAATTCTATATTCCAGCCATGAAGTCATTTATGAGCCACAAACTCATGTGCAAAGTCCTGTGCTTGTGCTACCCCAAATCTCTCATTTTACCACCAGAAACACTCAAACAGAACCATGAACATATGTCCTTACTTTTAGGCAACTAAACACGTGATATTGCAGTGTTTACATTTTTCAAGTCTAAACATAGTTATAATACAGTCTGATGTGACAGCAACTATGCAATCTCCAATGAAAATGGTTATGCAGGATATTTTGGTAAGAGCATGGTACTAAGTACTGTGGAAGCTGAAAATTTTGTAAAATGACATATTCATGAAACGCAATTTCCTCAATTGAACATAAATACATTACATTAGAGCCTTGAGATTTCAATCCTACTGAAATTATATTATAATAGGGCTGCAATATTTCAGAGAAAAAAAGTAGGTCATTTCCCAACTATAGGCACTAGACTAGATTCCAAGCTATGAAATTTGAAGAGCATGCTCTAAGAACTGTTAGATTGAGCCTTGATTCATCATTATCTTTTAGGGTAAACACACTATAATCCAACACCTTAAGGTAGGTATGTGCACAAAGTACGCTCAAACGTAAGCAATGCTGGCAAAATGGCGGACAGCCACTTTCCGCATCGGCGCGCGTATGGTATTTAATTTTGAAAGTCCCACCTAAATGTTAGCTTAATTTGATTAACTTTTGTTTGGAAACGAACTAAAAAAACTTGAACTATGACGACATCATTTTTTTTTTTCAAGAAATGTCTATCATGTACCTGCTTAGCTGGGATGTGCAAGAGGTAACATTTGGGCGGGAAATAAACATGGATATCGCATTTTGAAATTAATGAAAGATAATTTGAAATCAAGATTATAGTTCTTAGAGCATGCTCTCGAAATTTTAGAGCTTTGCAGCCATTCGGACAGTTTTTCTACCATGTCCTGTCGCGCTGTTTACGTTCAGTTCAGTCATGAGCCAGTGAGGTACGCTGGTCCTGAACTACTGCCAAGACTGAGACATGAGATGAGACATGAGACAAGACATGAGATGAGGCATGAGACAAGCTACGAGACGAGACATGAGATGAGATGAGACGCGAGACGAGACATGAGACGAGACATGAGACAAGACATGAGATTGGACATGAGACGAGGAGATGAGACATGAGACGAGGAGATGAGACATGAGACGAGACGTGAGATTGGACATGATATGAGGCATGAGACGAGATGTGAGATGAGATGCAAGACAAGACATGAGACAAGGCATGAGACGAGGAGACAAGAAATGAGATGAGACACGAGACGAGGCCCGAGACGAGACACGAGACAAGACATGAGATGAGACGAGACACGAGACAAGACATGAGATGAGACAAGACACGAGACAATTGACACGAGACGAGATGAGACAAGGCACAAGATGAGACAAGGCACAAGATGAGACGAGATGAGACGAGGCACCAGACAAGATGAGATGAGGCACGAGATGAGATGAGACGAGGCATGAGACGAGATGAGATGAGGCACGAGACGAGATGAGACGAGGCATGAGACAAGATGAGACGAGCACAAGACAAGATGAGACGAGGCACGAGACGAGATGAGACAAGATGAGATGAAGCACGAGACGAGATGAGACGAGGCACAAGATGACATGAGACAAGGCACGAGACGAGATGAGACGTGACATGACGATGATGATCATATTTAATATTATTATTAATATCAATATTCACTAATATTTATTATAATTAGTTAAGAATTATTATTAATAAAAATTAATAATATTATTATTACTAGTAAATTTTATTTGTGTATTTTATTTAATTTCATATTTTTAAGCTCAATTATGAGGCCAAGACCTTGAAACTGAAATTTATTCCATCCAATTCTGCCTTTAAGTTAAGTTATAGCATTCATATCTAGCAGTTGCACCCATTTCCCCCACCCACCTGCAGTCAAAGTCTCAACCAAAATGTTTTATTCTAGTTAGAATAGATAGCCTACAACATGAGCTTTCCAATGGTACTAAAAACTTTGAAATTGGCTCATAGGAAACCTACAAATGATAGGTTTCCTATGAGCCAATGAATGAGAAATGAATGAGAAGTTGGTCCATTTTTGGGGTGATATTGAAAATAGGAAAAAATTCATATCTTTTTCATTTTTCGACTTACTTCACTCATACTTATATGATATTTTTCTAAATTTTTTTCTCTTTTCAGTGGTGTAATTTTCATTACGATCAAAGGAAAAAAATTTTTTTGTGCACATACCTACTTAAGGACATAGCAAGGAATAAATGGCTCTAAATAGATCACCGTATGCACAGCTTGAGTTCTGATTGGATTATGTCACTCTCAAAACACCACACTATGCGCCAACAATGATGAAACGTCACAAACTGTTGCATATTTATTTATAAGCCTTTAGAATTCAAATCTACCAAATCGCTGAATTCCGACACTGTGTGTGACTAAATGAGGCATATTGAGACTAATTACAACAGCGCTTCAAATTGTAATTGTAATTCTGACACCCTGTGTCAGAATATGACATCCTGTGTGCCGTAATTCCGACACCCTGGGTCGGAATTAGTTTTTATGTGTCTAAAACCATCTCTTAAATCAATCATCTATTAATTTGTTTACCACTTAAAATCAGCAAATACAAGTATAAGTATACTTAAAGGATTCCTAATATATTCACAGACTTATTTAAAAATCTCAAACCATAATATTCTTTCTACACAAACAGTGTATCACTATTTAGTAAAGCAAAGTCAACTATCAACTTTCATACGTGTTTCGATGCTTCCACTAGCTGACTTGGACTTTTGCTCTGCGGATCTTAACATTTTCCGCTAGACCTAGTGTTTTGCAGAATGCAGAAATCTTGCGCGCAATAGTATGACATCACTATTTCAATCATCTAAGCAAGCGTGGAACTAAGACGAAGCTTAATAGGATAAACGCGGTATATTCCGACATCGTGGGTAATTCCGTCACCTCTCTAGTTTTTCCTTTATATTAAGCTTTGTTTTAGTTCCATGCGTTCGTTGATGGTTGAAATGGTGACGTCATACATTTGCGCGTCAAACTACTGCCAAACACTAGGTCTTGGCCATCTAGCAGGAAAATATTAAGATCCAAAGAGAGACAATGCACGCTACCCAATGAGATCATCAAAAAATGTGTCAAATTTGACAGTTGACCTTGCTCTACCAAATAGTGAATAACTGTTTGTATAGGAAGAATATTATGGTTTGAGACTTTTAAATACATCTGTGAATATATTAGGAATCCTTTAAGTATACTTGTATTCGTTGATTTCAAGTGGTAAATAAATTAATAGATGATTAAGTTGAGAAATGGATTTAGACACATGAAAACTAATTCCGTCACAACTTGAATTGGACACACACAGATCGTTCCAAGCTGTGTACAAAAATTAAAATTTGCTTAATTAAAAGCTTAATACCTAAGTGGAAAAAACGCGACATCAGAGGGATTAGTCCACCTGTTAATGAATTCCGTAGGGGGCCTAGGCTGCGAAAAATTGGCACTAATTCCGCAGGATGCACAAAATTGATAATGAATTCATGCTCACCAACACCAAGTACGAGAGTAATGAGACAACTAAGCAAGTCAGCAACCTTGCAGTTGACATCCTGACTTGCTAATGTGTGGGTGTGCAGTGTACTCTATTAGTATTACTGTTGTGGGGTTGCCTTCATGATATAACACATCTTTGAATTGTTCGAGCACCATAACCAATGGTGGGTTGAACTGGTTTTCATTCCTTTGCAACTAAATAATGTATGTTTGATATAATGTATGTTTCTATAGTAAATATGAATACGAGTGGGAACTTTGGTGAGGCTCTCAACTCAAGTCAGACATAGAACATAACTCATTACTGCGCTGACACCGTGACACATGTCGACTGTCAGTCACAGTGTCTTCCAAAGTTTATTTAAATTTTTGAACATTGCTTCATAAAAACCAAGGACTAATCCATCTTCTTCAGTATGAATTTCTTAGTTTTTCAGTATTCTGCGCAGTGTATTTTATCTCAGTTTTCTTGCATTAACCATGAGAAATGCAAATGTTTGCTTGTATACAAACGATCTCTTAAAACGTTGAATGAGATTTTCCAATCAATCTTCATACTCTCAATGTCACTAACTTCATTACAGGCAACAACACATTTTGTCTCCCGCCTTCGTAAGTATTAAGTAACGATATATTTTGTTAACAAAACTAAGCCAAAATTTTCTGGCATGATAGAAAAAGCATTTTAGTTATTGTGTGGCAATCGAACCCTACAAATCGTAGCCCGGACTAATATTTAATGGCTTATATTGACGAGCGGCGAGTCAAGTGCTGTAACTGCTTAACGGTGACTGATGTGGCTGTGTCATTGACGATAAATATATTATAATTTCAATCATTTTATTGGAGTCTTTACATGCAAACTACAGTGTTACATGCAAATGTTTCAACTAGTTATCTATTTTTTTTTCTCAACAAGATGGCGAATACTCAAGGCATCTATTTTTGGCAAGAAATTCACTTATGTGGACGTCATTAAATGCCGCATTAGGCTTATATTTATTTTTTATCTTTTGTGTTCCTTCGGACACTGTTATGAAAATGACAACAAATTCCGCTATTTCAAGCACTTCTATGGGTGATTGCTAACAAATTAAGCGTTTCACTAATGTTTCCATTAATTTTAGAACATATTCGAGTCGACAGATGTGCGTGAGCATTACTGCGTTAGCGTGGGCCACACCGGCGTGACTGCTTCGGAACACCCCGTACATAAAATTTGTAACAAATAAACATGAATTAAATCCACATATTCCAATGCTCACGGGGCTGTAGTGGAGATTTTTTCCGCATATTTATCTCCTTTCATTTTTTATTAAAATGATGAAACAAGTTAATTCAACCACTTTGGCATGCCCCATTTCTTTAATTCATATCAAATACTTATTAAATTAAATATGCACATTTCACAGCTCATTGTGCCGGTGCAAAAATTTTTTCCCACTCTTGCCTTCTCAGGTTTTAAATTAATAATAAAATGGGTGAATTCAACCATTTAGGTGCACCAAATTCCCTCAATTCTTGATCAATAATTATGAAATTAAATGAAGAATTGGGACATTTTTAACACATTACTTCAGGTTTACGTCTGCATTCAGGTAGGGTTAGTATTGGTTCTACCTGTTTTACCATTTTAGTTGAAAACGGGAGGTTGTGAAAATGCAAAAAAAAATTCTTGTCACAGTGCAATGTTCATTAGAATTTGCTTATTTAATTACAAAATTATATATTTGTCACGAATTGAGGAAATGACATTTAATGAAGTGGTTGAAATATCCCATGTTACCATTTTAATTGAAAGCAAGCGGTGGTAAAAATGAAAAAATCCTTACCACGGCGCTACCGGCATTAGCGCTATAGGCTTATTTACCTTTATCAATATTGGTCACAAACTGAATGAATGGGTAGCGCTAAACTAGTTGAATTCTCCGTGCCGGGATTACCTCTGTAGCCCACTTTACAATCACTGAATTGCATCAGACAAGTAAAATTTACTTTGTCCAATGTTGTCAATTGTGTCATTTTCATCAAGGAAAAATTGATATTTTATGTAAGTACCTAATAAAATTTATATAAAAAACCTGGATTTTCCGATGTATTTAATCCAGTTTCGAATGATTGAATATACTTGGATAAAATTTAATTCTAAAACTACAGTGTGACTTCTAATTCTAGTCAATAGAGTGATCATGAATTGCATGATCCTGCTAGTCACTTAGAAATATTGTTCTGATTGATAAACTCGTGATTTACAGAGTGTGGGGCGTTGTTATATCAATCTTATTCACAACCATTTAACGCAATAATGACTGAACTACACCATTAGTAGGTTAAACCAGCTAGAAAATTTCAATTTAAATTCATGCTCAATTCAATTTTTGTTGTTAATGCTTATCACTTTTTTAGGGCTGTAGACTTTCATTGCAATATTTAGATTAGTTCATCGCATCTGGCTGATTCTTTCTGAGGGATTCTTCGGGAAATGTCATAGAGAATAAAAGTGTCGGCACTGAAGAAATAGGCCCATGTCCTGTTGCAGATTCTTGTACTTTTCGTGACTTGATTCACAAGGTACAGTCACAAGGTGAAAGTGTTGATGTGGATTGCAGAGTTGTGATTTACATTGAATAAGTGATTGATTCATCTTATTTCAGCCCTGCACACACACTGTGTGTTTGAACCCAATTTTTTCATAGCTGACGATTGATTGAGATAGCTGCTGGACTTATTGCCTGGTCCGTAAGGTGCTATAGCATCGTATATTAGCAAGCAGTTTTCCAGGTCATTTCTGTCACAATTGTTACAAGCAGGGATGGGTTCTTGGCTCTATTCTCTAAACAAAGATAACTTTAGCATTAGAAATATGCACAAGACAAACCAACATTAGAGTGATGTACCGAATGTCGAATTTATAACACCGAGATGTAAAAGCATTAAAGATATATGAATTAATGTAAAAGATGTATATCGGTGTCAGCGTTCATTGGAATGTCAGACATGTTGCCAATTCTTAGCACCGCAAAAATATTCATAGCTTGTTGCAGGTCTCAAACACCCAACTCACTGCTTCAATTTTGCTAATATAATATGTTCTGTTAAAATGGCAGCAGTGGAAGGTGAAGGCATCTAATAACAATAGAAATAGCAGTCTCAACGTTTATTAGGCCGTAGGCCTGTCGTCGATTCTTAACATCGCAGAATATCCACAGTTTGCTGCGGTCTTGAACACGCAACTCACTGCTACAATTCTGCTGTGCTTAACCGCCTGGCCTCCTCGCCAATTCTTATCAGAAGCTGGCGCACAGGTATCTGGGATCAAACCCGCACCTCACTGCTCCAATTTTGGTACTAGAATTTTAACCACTGGGCCACCCTACTGTGACCCTAGTTGAAGCAGCCTAACGATAAGAAACGTAGCTGCGGCTTTGGTTAAGAAAAACTCGATCATTTTTTTTGCCGAGCATATTGTTTTGTTTTCTGCCTACATTTTGGTAGATCATTTAAGTTCTCCTGAACATGGAAGAAAATATAAGTTTGTTCATCATTTTTTATTTTCTTGAGTTTCGTAACTGTCGTTGCTTTGCCGGAGATGCTTCCTGTGAAGTGCCCAACATAACACTTATTGACTTGATCATATTTTACAATGAAAATAATTTTTATAACTTGTTGCTAAAAGTTGCGCTCAACCAGTTGAATGCAATATCTACCTTATGTCTACATGCGTTGGTAATTTGTCCCAGTCGTAATATGTAATCATATTAATTTGTGGAAATTGTTTTGTGCATATTTTACATAACAAATCATTTAAAAATGCATAGAATATTTGAATAGCTATAATCAACAATAACAGTAAGAAGTTTCTCTATCCAAAACTCAGTATGGACGTACATTTAAACATTAAAACGTGAGTATTTGTTTGCGTGATCCGTGGGTGATGTTTCAGACAATTTGAATGCTGAAATTATATAGCTTTTAAATGTTGTTCTCATTATGTTGATCGGACACTTCAGTCAGCCTGTCTTTATCTCATGATTTTTATTAGAGCCTTTATTATCGAATGAAGAAACATCAATAGATGCCTGAACAAGTTTAAAATCCGACCGCCAATTTGCACGCATTTCATTATTATTTATATCTTTTGAACAAAACTATATTATAGCTTATAGTATATTGGTTTCGGCATTCTCTAGACTACCTATAACACTTGTCCCCAAATATTCATGCACATCGAAATTTGCAAGCATCAGGAATGGCATGATCCAGTATGACAGCATAGCTGTTTAAGTAATATTGTACCATTTATAAACAAAGTTTACGAAACATATCAATGATGAGAACAACATGTATATATGTGCCAATTTTCTGGAAAAAAATGTTTAAATTAATGTTCTGATTGAATATTTATGAGGAAATTATGCTAATAAAGTGCCATTTTATGCTATTAGAAAACACAATATCATTAGAAAACATTTTTGAAATCTTATCAGTTATTTGATTTATTAGAACGGTGTAATTGAATAATGAAAATGAACTGCAAATAAGTTCAACTGTATGCCAAGTAAATAAGAAAAATCAAGTTTTAATATGAACTAATAACGCACTGAAAATCATTGATTCCAGAAGCACAGAAACTAATCATCTCTCATTCAGGTCTTTCAAAACGTTTGACTCTGCAGATCTCTCCCCCTGCAGGTAATGAGACGCCAGCCGCGAGTCCGGACGTAAATTTGTTTGAGATGATAATGAGCAATGCTGTTGGCAACATTCCATTATGTTGTGTTTTCAACATAACCAAATACATTGTGATACTTTTTGCCTATATTAATATGTAATCCTTATTTTTCAAACCATCAATGGTTACTCATGCTGTATGCCGTAAAAAATACTGTATAATAATACATCACATGTATGATAAACTAATTTGCAGTTGATTAATGATTTTCGTCTTTATTATTGTATGATTAAAATGTGTACCTTTGTTTCTTAAAAAACATAGGTTCTTGAATAAGTTTTTAGTAAGAAACATTATATTATTAGAGTAGCTACTACATTATATAAAGTAGCTGCTCACGTCCGCATCGTAGGAGACGGAACTGTTAGCGTGCAGTGAATCATCATCTGTGGAGTGAAAGAAGGTGCAATGGATGCAGTAATTCAGTGCACTAAAACAATTTAGGTGTTTATTTTCTACGCTCTAGGATTAAGGCAACGTAATGAGTAATCTTTTTAGACGATGTTAGTCGTGTAAATGATGAATCGTGAAAACATAGCAATTCCTTGAGAATGTTCAAGATCTCTTACAAAATCTGTACAATGGCGGTTCGGTGCAATTCCGTGAGAATTTTGAAATGCAGTACTCCTGATCACTACCTTAAATTTCCAATCGAGGCTTAATAGTTGTTAATTAAAAGCGTAATTAAGTATTGTTCAATATTCATTAGTGTTCTAATTCAAAGCCTTGTTGTATTCCAATACAGCTCACACAGCGAACAGAATTCAAACACGTGGATGACGGCATAATGTACCAGTAGAATTTGAAGCATGGACGGAATACGCCTCACCACGTGCCAAATATAGCCACACACACTCCACCCGGATCAAGGAGCATTAATGCATTGATCATCGTACATTATCTTAAAATTTGAACATCATCCATGAGATGCAAAATACGGGGAAATTTCCACACAGTGATGGAATATAGGGATTTGGTAGGTTTGCATTCTAAAGGCTTTTAAATAAATATGGCAACATTTTGTGACGTTTCGTCGTTGCCGACGCGTAGTGCGGTGTTTTGAGAGTCACATAAAGCAAACAGAACTTGAGTAACGCATACAGTTATTTTGGTATTATTGCAGATTAACTACATCCAAAAAAAGGGTGTTTTTTTTTTGAATTATATGTTTTTTGGGGTGTAGATTACGAATCTGAAATCCATTTTTGGCGGTCGGCATCGGAAAACCGATTTTTTTCGCGACTTACTGTTAGGTTGTGATCTCTCGATGTGGCAATGTATCTCCAGATTTATGGACAAAGAAGACGAAAATGTTACCCGTTGCAGTGCAACGGGTAACATTTTCGTCTTCTTTACCCGTTGCAGTGCAACGGGTAAGTTTCATTCAAGATGTCGTGCGCTACGTGTAAACCTCCTGGGTGGTGCGGAATAGCAGCCTATATCGTAACCTAACCTAACCTAACCTAACCTAGCGCGATTTTAGGGTTTTACATAGGTTTACAGTCATTCCCAGATTGATTTAGTTCAAAAATGTTTTCCGATTTTTCGCCGATTTCGCAGATTTTAGGCATTTTTAGCGCGATTATTGGGTCGGAAAAAAATCGGTTTTCCGATGCCGACCGCCAAAAATGGATTTCAGATTCGTAATCTACACCCCAAAAAACATAATTAAAAAAAAAACACCCTTTTTTTTGGATGTAGTTAATCTGCAATAATACCGTTATTTTTTTATAGTTTTTCATTTCTTGATGCGTCCTTAATGTGACGGAATATACTGCGTTTACCCTATAAAGGAAAAAGTTGAGGGGTGTTGAAATTACCCACAGTGTCTGTGTCGGAATATAGTGCGTTTACCATTTCATTTTTGATTTATCATAATCTTTCTTTCATTATAAAATATTATTTCTAGAAGAACTTTCTGCTGAATGATTAAAAAAGAAAATTAGGTAAATGACATAATGACCTGACAAACTGATCAGAAAAAGAGATTAAAAATTGTTTTAAAATATGCCATTTTTCAGCCACAAATTTCAGAAAGAAGTAGGCCTAGATATTTTTGATTGCCAAACTTGTCAATTGTCACACTGGAAATTGGGATTCAGGACTCAGGACTCAGGAGCAACAGGATTCTGGATTTCTAGTAGTCATATGAATTTTTAAATATAATTGCTAAAAAAAGCTCAACTGTGGCAAAAAATTTAGCTTATCAAATGAAATCAAATTTGGAGCCACAAGATTTTGCTGAATTTTTCTTCTTTTTAAAACTGAATAACTATAGTCATAGCCTAGTCATTTGTCATGTACTTTAGAGTTTAGTACTTACATTTTGATTTTTACAGTGTGCCGTGTGGCTGGGAGAGACGAGATAACCAGTATAAAATTTACAGTTTTTTTCACTTGATGCTCAAATTAAAAACCTATCATTAGGCTTGTTATTAGCTGTATAATTACACGTCGCCAAGGGTAGGTACAAGGTACCTAAATCTTCTGTCGAACTTGTTTTGAATCTTTGGCCTATTACATTGCAGTCATCTGAGCTAATAAAACAGGCTTCTATAACAACATATTATATTTTTGACATAGTTCTATAACATACACCGGAAGAGGAAATTATATTAAATATATAAAAAATAACTGAAACTAGGTACGCGTAGCTATTTGAACAATTCCAACAAGACAATCATGCACATACGCTATGTAAACAAACTGAGAGAGGAATTAATAAATGACATGAACCTTGCACTTGCGTACGAGCCAGACAGGAAGAGAAAATGCTCGCTTCAAACTTAGATAGTGACTCAGATCGTTCAAATTGTCAGAGATAAACTGATCATAATGTTGAAAACCGAACTTCAATTTCAATTTAAATTCCTCAAAATTTTCTTACTTCTCCTTCCGAAATTTCATCACAACAGCATTGGTTTTCCATAATGTTATCATAGGGAGTAACAATTCTACATGGTTTACTTAATAATCAATTCGAGCGCGAATAAGTATTTCAATTCTTTTATTTAATCGTTTTAACTTGTTTTCATTGAAAAGGAATTTATCATTTGAATTGGAACAAAATATGTAAAAAAATTCATTAAATATTTATATATAATTCACATAATTCTCTCAACACCTGGTCTTGATTGATTCTTGTTTGCGCACATCCATATAAATAAACTACCTGTCCATTAGCTGCATTGCCGTCTCAGCAAAAATCGTGGCAGATAAATTGTGCCAACACACATGGCGCATTTAGAAATAAAGTTATTTTTCCGAGATCGATTGGAAATTGGCTGAGTTATCAATGGATCACTATCGCACGCTTTACCGTTAGATTGCCTTCTCAAGGGACCTCAATCTGTCGCTTCAGTTAGCAATACACCCGTGACGAAATCGCATCATTAATCCTTGTTTAAACCTGTGCAGTTAATTGAACATCAATGTTAATCAAACGTATTAATTACTTTACACAGATTTAATTAACTAAGAATGAAGTGACCCGTACATTTAACCGAGACAAATAAAGACCAAATGTCCAATTAATCTCATCGACACGTGTAATAAAAGCGATAAATATAATATAAAGTTTATTAAAAATATATATCACATCATCTACTAGCAACGATTCTCACATTAGGAAAATTAATAATTATCGACTAACACACGCATCATTCACTCGCGTCCAGTAGTTCTTACGCCGGAATATTTACTGTCGGTTCACACACGGCCGTACATCATCTTATCCAGAAAATACGATTACTGGCTAATACAGCGGTGATTGGCTGTCAATCACAGGACTGTCTGCCTTGTCTGTTGGTGACTGTCTGCCCATCAGCCGCTGGCGGTGATGATTGGCTGCCCATCAGCCGCAGGCGGTGGTGATTGGCCGCTCATCAGCCGCTGGCGGTGGTGATTGGCTGCCCATCAGCCGCTGGCGGTGGTGATTGGCTGCTCATCAGCCGCTGGCGGTGGTGATTGGCTGCACATCAGCCGCTGGCGGTGGTGATTGGCTGCCCATCAGCCGCTGGCGGTGGTGATTGGCTGCACATCAGCCGCTGGCGGTGGTGATTGGCTGCCCATCAGCCGCTGGCGGTGGTGATTGGCTGCACATCAGCCGCTGGCGGTGGTGATTGGCTGCCCATCAGCCGCTGGCGGTGGTGATTGGCCGCTCATCAGCCGCTGGCGGTGGTGATTGGCTNGTCTAGCAGGACGTGAGTTAGTCACCTGGCAGTCTAGCAGGACGTGAGTTAGTCACCTGGCAGTCTAGCAGGACGTGAGTTAGTCACCTGGCAGTCGAGCAGGACGTGAGTTAGTCACCTGGCAGTCTAGCAGGACGTGAGTTAGTCACCTGGCAGTCGAGCAGGACGGTCAACAGTCGCTGTTCAGGCGTGGCGGGGGCAAGAGGCGACTGTGCGCGGCCGGTAGCCCCGAGTTTGCTGTACGCCGCCCAAATGTTGCTCGAGATCGCGGCCGTGACGCGCGCGTCGCGGTCGGCGGGGCCGCTGAATGCCAGCAGAGCTCCATCCATGTTCAGTAGTCTGAGGTTAGTACAAATAAGTTATTCATCTAAATCAAACGACACCAATGAAAGAGATGTTGATATCTGATATAAGTTATGATCTTAAGGATTACATTTATAAACAACTAAATGGTCAACTGACAGGCGATCTCTACAACATATGATTGTTGATGTATTGAACACACAAGCAATATTCATTGCACCACAACTGCGAGATGAAACATGTTAGTCTAGGGAAGCTCAGTTCATTTCTCAGTGTCGTTGATAGCTGTCGAGGACGGTGCATTAGCATAGACTTTAGTGCTGCCCTTATAAGAAATCAATAAACGGCCTCCTGCCCAGCAGACAAGACGTCCTAAAAGCTCAAGTACTCACAGCGCTCCATAGACGCCGCCGGTGTTCGCTTCGTTGAGCAGTTGAGTGAGGGCAGCTGGCTTCAGCATCGCCATGGTGTCGAACTTTATATAACTAATATATTACAGTTCACTTATATTCTTCTTTTCGGAATCGGTTCAATAACTATCAATTATGCCTAGAGATCTCTGGATTGACTGTAATCAATGATCATTCCCGCTAATCTACGGAGTTGGCAACTAACGTAGCGTTTTCCTGCTCACTGGACATTATTCAGATGATGCAGCTGAAGGTATTTGTAAACGGCGGGAATAGTGGCTAGTAGCGCCTTTATACAAGGCCAATAGCACGGTAAATATTGGCAGTTATTATTTGAAATTTGCGCTGGCCGCCACTACTTTGCTCGTGTATAAGCACCTAAATTCACACTGGCCGCCACTACTTTGCTCGTGTATAAGCACCTAAATTTGCACTGGCCGCCACTACTTTGCTCGTGTATAGGCACCGCACCTAAAGACGCGCGTCCTGAGAGTCGAGAGCATCTGGAGGAGCGCACATCACAAGGCAGGAGGCCGGGGGGTCGCCAAGCCCCAGCGTGGACCCTGTAGTCCACGCCCCTTGCGGAAATAATTATCAAATTACAAATTAATAATTAATAATAATAATTGCGGAAATAATACATAAATAAATTGACAATAATTGATTAATTAATGCATAGTCGTGACGATTAATACATTGGTCATCGCAACTGGGAGTGATTTACGATGGAGTTTGCAACATATCCAGCTACCGGTAAATAAAATAATTGAAATGTATTAGAAAGGGATGTTGCAAATTAGTTCTCATTTAAAGCAAGGTTTGGTTGGACTACAATGACGAACAATATTAGCTCAATGTTGCCAATCCACAAGATCATCAAAATTGTAATACAATAATAAATATTTTGCAATAATATTTTCAGACTTTACTGGTTCTCGCACCCGTTAAGAATGACCAGTACAACTCATCTTTTATTATAGGGTTTCAAAGTAATAATGATCATATTTATAAGTTCATCACGTAAAATCAAACACAGAGAAGACAAAGGTTAAGAAGCGTCTGATGAGATAACTTGGCTATATTCACTTAACACGATAGATGCATTACAAGACTCAACGGTTCAATAAATACAAAGTACTGTCGTCTCAAATACATGTTATATGCAACAGGTCGTAGCGGACTGGGCTAAATTAGGGAAAAAAATCATACAGGCAGTGGCAAGTTTCATGACGATAATGAACTCTCAAATCTCACGCAGTAGGTAAAGTGATCAAGAATACAACCATTGGGATCAAGATGCACGCAAACTATAATATAATTATGCAAATTAATATACATAGACAAGCTGTGTCCCAGTTCTCCAATAATTTGTTTAACGTGTTTCATTTTCACCCTATAACTGATCTTACTTGGACATTTTATTGAATCCCCAATGATACAGCTGCGATCGAAGCAAAAATGATAATTATACATAAAAAACATGATGGCATGCAGTACAGTTGCATCAAATACACTGCATAAAGATGCAAATATCAATGCTCTCCGGCATACAGATGCATCGAATAAAATAAGTTGTGCTAATAATTTAGAAGGTTGAGACGACCTCACAGGGCTACCGCCAGGGCAGGGAGTCGCTGCTTATAACACAGCGCCAACAATACATAAACTTAAGAATGCAATATTGGACAAGCTATACAAGTCTGAAATTAGTCAGAAAACTATTTCGCATATTCGCAATCGAAAATATTCGATTCTGCTGAGATCATCAAGGTTTTTTTTTTATAAAACAAGTAGCACTGTGAAAGTTTTAAAAATTGTCATTTGTGACTCGAAATTTGTTTGGCGCATTTTGGCTGAGTGTTGCATCATTCAGATGCAGGGATTCTCAGTTCATAATCTTGAAGAGTCAGTGAACAATAGCAACACGCAACACGTTTGCAATGATTAAATATTTACATAAACTGAACTGAATGAAGCTGTATTATAGAACCAGAAACTGTCGATGACAGAATTACCGTAGCTGATTATTCACTATAATAATTTCAAACCAAACCTCAGTAAGAAAAATAATTTATTGTCGCAATAGATAAATGAAAACACTTTACCAATCACAGAGAATAATTCTATCCATCATCCCGCACTTATATTTCTGTTACAAATGAATAATTGAACGGGAAAATATTGAAGGGACCTTGACTAATTTGCCAGGATTGAAGGAGTTGGGAAATAAATGCATGGCCATCACAGATCAGGTCTTTTGAAAATGTTCTGTGACGAGCGCCTCGCCCCATGAGGCAGACATCATCCTAAGACGTCCAGATGCACGTCCTGGTTTACTGAGATCTACATTTGTCTAATAAAAAAATTATTTCTTTAGTGCAAGTATAATAAAGAGTAGGTAAATTTATTTTATAAGTGTCTGCTTGAAATCTAATGGATGTAACACGATTACCTAAAATACATATTCTTGTAAAACAAACTAGAATAGCTAATAATTTAGTTAGAACACCACAATTTCTTTGACACAAACAACCACAATAAGGCCTGGTAAAACAGTTCTGCCACCCAGAAATGAGAAAAATCGAAACTGAACGCAACACAACAAGCAATTTGCACCGAATAACCTGACAATGATCCTAGCTACTGACACTGCATGATACTTGCAGGCGTCATAGGTTACAGTGAGGAGTTGGAGCCTCAGAATGCCACACTTGTCGACTAGATACAATCACATGGCAAGTGTTCACTTGAAACACTTTAACGGAAACATGGTGGGCGCTATGTCTTCTCTGATATTAAAATATATTGTAATTTGTTGTTGTACATAATGTACCACAAAGTGACAATAGAATCATAAGACAGGCCAGAAAATATGAACAGAAAAGAAAGGAATATGGCGAACAGTCATAAAAATCTCGCGTTAAAATACTAACTTGAGTGAGCTGTAATTAATTTAAAGACCATGAGCAAAGGTTTGCTCTTCAGGACCAATAGCAAACCGATGCTCCTAATAGCTATAGCTCGTACTTATATTTAGGCAATAGATTTACATGAAGATATACAGACTCAAGACTTGAGTCAACATCATCGGTTGTGTACCATGAGAAATATGGTGATCCTGGCTCATTCTTTGAGGGTTTGCAAACAAATAAGCGCATATACTGCGAACAAACATATACAAAATTATTCTCTTATGCAAGTTTGATTGAAGACCAGAGCATGCTTTTTATTAACAATCTTCTTGTTCGTTTTTTCCATGAGTCGAACCAAATTTCTTGCTGGCGTCGGGAGATCGAAAAGCAGGTTTCCGAATGACATTTTAATAGTTTGCAACGTTTCGAAAATACAATTTTCATTATCAAGCTGGTGAAGGTTTTACAACATCTGAAATTGAATTTGAAATGACAGAAGTATATATCAAAGGTAAAGTGGATACAATACGAAATTGGACCTAAGAACCACATGCGGGAGGCTCACAATGAGACCATCACCCGAGCGACATTGGAAGCCTGCACCAGCATAGTTATGCGGTGCCCTGACCCATCGAGATTGACGATAGCTGAGGCCCTCATTATCAAGAGCGAGTCTCCGGCTATCAACCTCCAAACTACTGGATTCGTCCGGACGCTAAAATTATTTTCGGAGTAATTTTTAAGCTAATATTTCGTATTGTATCCACTTTACCTTTGATAAGTACTTCTGTCATTTCAAATTCAATTTCAGATGTTGTAAAACCTTCACCAGCTTGATAATGAAAATTGTATTTTCGAAACGTTGCAAACTATTAAAATGTCATTCGGAAACCTGCTTTTCGATCTCCCGACGCCAGCAAGAAATTTGGTTCGACTCATGGAAAAAACGAACAAGAAGATTGTTAATAAAAAGCATGCTCTGGTTTTCAATCAAACTTGCATAAGAGAAAAGCTTCTGCCTAACTACACCAAAATTATTCTCCTACACCAATAAGCTATATAAAGTAAGCATATGGTCGTGATTATATAATCAGCAGTACATTGATCGAATTTTATAGTCTGGGAAAGTAACAGGCAAAGTTTATATCACCAGACTGACAATAACACAACCTCCAGTCTCATGCACGTATATAACATCATATTGAAGGACTAAAACCTGCCAGCAATACAACCATAATATTGACATTAGTTAATTCATAACCAAATGACAAGATCAGAATATGGGAGTGTTATGTTATGCAGGCACCCGGTCATGTGAGGAGATCATTTACTGGCGCACCAGAACCAGACACAGGACACGCCAGCAAGGCCGTTGGAATAAGAAGCCACCATAGGATCTAACCTGACCGATAAACACGGGCTCATCAACTGGATGCGAAGACCTTAGATAGAAGCGTTTAACAGCGCGTGAGAGCAGCACACATTTCAAACAGAAGAGATACCATCATTTATCTGGGAAGGTGTCCCATTATCAGATTTAGTTCTGCTTTCGGATAATTGTCAGGACTTGCTTTCATTTATTTAGGCATGATTTGGTCTCCATTAATGTCTCTGATAGATTTTTTGGTTACGACCATTTATCTTACTGGATTAATTGGCCTAAATCAGCCACTGAAAAGAATTACTTACACGTGCATAAATTTATATAAGATGAAGCATAATAGCCATTCAAGAATAGCATCAAGACTTGCATAACAAAATCGTTTACAGCATCAAATATACCAGTCGCACAGGAAAGGCCTCCAGAATACGTTAAATGACGAGAGTGAAGTCAATGCAACAACACCAATGAGCAGAGGAGCAAATAAGTTAGCGTTCCTACTACTGAGCTAAAATGTCTTCAATAGGACTTTTGACGAGCTTTATCCTTAGAGCTCCTACAATTTTATTTATGCACTGCAATATTATGGGATAAATACAGCACGGTTATAAAGCAGTCCTGCCATTACACACGGTTTTTCACTCCGTAACATATGAAGTGTGGACATGAAATAGGACATAATGATAATTCTCAACATGATCAAGGGTGGAATAAAGGAGAGGCACTCGTTAGAAAGCTAATGGCCGTCTCCAGTCATATTTATATTGCTATTTATTTGATTGATGAACAATCTTCATTACACCCAGGGAAGAACTGGGGTCTGACAACAAGTTACATTTTCTATAAAAAAGGAACTTTTCTCTAGAATTGCTCTTGTGAGCATATGACGTCGGCATTCCTTCATAAAACCAAGACTCAAATAATCGTTTCCTGCAAATTCTAGAGTATTAAATTCATAATCCTCATGTTGTGCTGTTCCACTCTCACGATAATAACATCGAAACGGGATGCAAGTCTCTCCGAGTGTATATGGAGATTATTTCCTTATTTCAAAATAAGATCCTTACAATTTTTTTTTCGTACAACATCAAATAAATGCGAGTATTAAAGTGTAATTTCGAGACGTGGGTTGGAACTTAAAAATTTCTAAGAACACCATCACCCAAGTATTAATAGACTTCGTTTAAAAGTAGGTACTTCAAACAGAAGCGTGCAAAAATTTCTATGCAAACACATGACAATTTTATTTGTTCAAAAGACTACTATATTTAGCTGAAGGCAAAGCAGATAAAAAGTAACGATTTGACTCGAAACAAGGACAATTACTTCCATACAACCAGGAAGAACAAAGAATAGTATTTTCATGGTCCACATCCCTTGTTCACAAGGCAGCATAAGAGAAGATTCCTCTAGATAGATGGCGGCGAGTACGTTGTTTATTTCGAGTTGAGCCACAGCACCGAGCGCACGAGACAGTAGCACAGGCCCAGGGTGTACAGGATAACTTCCCGCTGGCTGCGCTGCTGCGCGTCCAACTCCACGGCCATCAGGCGTCTGTTGAGCCGCCCCACCTGCTCAAACATGACACGCTACAGCACCAATAACAGGGAGGGAACGCTGGTGAAGGTTATACTACAGATGTCTGTTGAGCCGCCCTACCTGCTCAAACATGACACGCTACAGCACCAATAACAGGGAGGGACAATTTGAGTCAATATTGATGATAATTACACAAGAACCATGGTGGGCGAAAGCAAAAATAATTTCCGATTCAGGGAAATGAATGGGTAGTACTGGTTAACTAAGGATTACCATACGATATTTTTTTCGGAAGACTTCTGAATAACTTGATCAATCCAAACAATATTACTATGTACAGCATAAGCTCTGAGATACCTATCTTCACATACAAAAACAATTCTTACAATAAAGTCGATGAGACGTATTACCACAGAAAAAATATTATCGAGGGCTTTCAGATGTTTTTCGGCTGCAATTGCCATTTTCAGCAAGCCAGCAACCGTGGTAACAAAAATAAATAAAGATGATTTAACTTGAAGTATATTATGGTAACTAACTATGCAATTTTAAGCAATCTCGCAACAGTGGTACCATAACTAAGTTGATCTAACTCAAAGTATACGATGGTAACTAACTCAAATTAAGACAATAAATAACTCAGAGTAAGCCATGAAGTATTGACCTGACGACGCAGCAGCTGCAGCTCCTCTGCAGGACTGAGCTCTTCGTGGACGCCGCTGACGGGCGACGCGCTGCTCGAGCTCAGCGGCCCTGCGGCACACGGCTGACTTAGCACCAACTTAAACCCCTCTATATTATAAGACTTTTTAACCACCATCATTTGCTAATATACTACATTGAAATTATTGAACCTCATTCCCTCAGCATAATAATGGTATTAATATAAAATTGAATTTTTTTAGAATTTAGTCACCAATTTTTGCATTGAAAGGTGGTTAACGTTCTCCACAGTGATGCGGGATATAACCTGAATGATTACTTGTAGGCTCACTCATACAAACGTGAACCAATATACACGTTATTACAAAAATAGGTATACTATACATAATTTTGATAATTTAGCTTAGCCTGCATCTAAAGTCAGCTCAGGCAACATCTTAGAACCAAGCCTAACATGCCGTACAAATATTGATTCGAAACTTAAATTAAATACGACGATAACCGTGCTAAAATGACACGATGGGACGTCGTAGCCCTGGCTGAAGGCATGGTGTGGAATGTATGATCATCGAACGTAAGGATTATGTGCAGTTGTAAAATTTTTGATGGTAGGTCAATTTGTAAAACTTAAATTCTTGTGCTGACTGATGCGTAATCAATGATTAACTTCACAGTAATACATTTAGCTTCGTTATGTTAAGATGTTCTGAACACACAAAATCTAGTTTTGTCAAGTTAAGAAGTTTAGTCCAGAACACACACTATTCAAAATAGCGATGACTTCTGTGACAACAATTGAGATCATTGTTACCAAAATACAGTAAGAAGCCCTTGAGTTCTGACCAATGCCTGCAGCGCCACTGTTCTTGATGGGACTGTCCTCTTGTAAGCCTCTGGTTTGTTGGTACCGCGGCGAGGTGAAGTGGTGGTTAGGCTGGCTGGAGGGACCTGGCACCAGCGACGGGTACGTGTGTGCATAGTGACGGCCACTGCCAGACTGAGGTGAAGAGGTTGTCTCCTCTTCCTATAAAAGATGCAACGATGTTTAGAATACATTAATTGGATACATTACGTACCGATATGTCTAATAAATAAATCAAGTAGACGTTCTTTAGTCATAATGATGGGAGCATTATGCAATACTCTTCCTTGTACACGAGGAGCAATATGCAATACTCTTCCTTGTACACAAGAAGCAATAAGTATGCAATAGTACTATTTCTTGTTCACAAGGAGCAATATGCAATACTCTTCCTTATACACAAGAAGCAATAAGTAAGCTATAGTACTATTTCTTGTTCAGAAGGAGCAATATGCAATACTCTTCCTTATACACAAGAAGCAATAAGTATGCAATAGTACTATTTCTTGTTCACAAGGAACAATATGCAATACTCTTCCTTATACACAAGAAGCAATAAGTATGCAATAGTACTATTTCTTGTTCACAAGGAACAATATGCAATACTACTCTTCCTTGTACACAGACAGATGGACACCTCTGTTGGAGCCACAACTGTGGTCAGTGGTACTCCAATCAAACTACTCAAATCTAAACTACAAAACTACTCAAATGACCCTCAGCTTTCTCAATCCTCATTACAACAAAGTAGATGGATAAAATCTCCAGCCATAGGTAGGAAAGAGGATTCAGTTTCCAGGAAGCGAATTCTGGGAACGTTCTAAGTTGCAGCATTTGCCATTACTAGTAAGTTGCCAAAATTGTATGTTAAAAAAACATTGCTTTAACTGTGCAATGCTGTTTTCATAAAGAAATTGAAACCAGCAGACTATAATTCAGCACGTGTGTTGATTTTAAAGAACAGCATGCCCGGCTTAGAAGAGCTAGTTCAAAGCTCCAGCCATCTTGAGCCTCAGTCACTCAAGGGAATTCGTGGTTACCTTGTCTTACTGCCTAGATATCAAGGGATTTTTCTGATAGTGATGATGCTTTTTAGTTTTAGTTTCAAGTTTTGTTGAACTTATCTGATTGATCCTAGACCAGCCTTGCAAGTAGTTTTAGAGAGGTTAATTTCTTCAATTGTTCATGTTTTACTAACACACAAATGGTCCTCTTTGTGAGTGATATAAAGAGAGCTTTGAATTTAACAGATTTGAAATTTATTAATTTATTTGGATTTGTTGGAGTTCAGACAAAATATATCCTAAAATGTGAAGCAGATTGTACTCTATCTATGGAAGATGAGTTTTGCAGCTTAGGTTGCGAAAACGGCTAGAGTCTTGTTATGCAATCTACTAGTTGTAATTATGTTTCAGTTAATGCTCTCAGTGAGTCCAACCATTGATGTCAACAGTAGCCAAAATTATGGATAAACAAAACTTCTTAGTAAACCAGCATAGGTCAACTTCACAAGTTCTTGCCTAATTTTCTTAGCTAAATACATTGACATCAATCTGTAAAACCACCATACTGGTAGAAATTTATCACTAATGGTCATTCTCTAGAAAATTTTTTTTTTTTTGTAAAGTAAATATATACAGTGAAGTACCTATGCATGTTAAATGTGCAGTAAAGATACCTGGTCAGGTGTGTAGTTGTTAAGGGTGATGGTGCGGGGCGGGGTGTTCACTCTGTACAGGGTGGGGTCAGGAGGGCGGGGCAATATACTGTCCTCTATTTCAAATTCTCTTGGGACCCCTCGTGATCCAATATGATTCTCTCCTCCTGGAATACATAAAACAATTCAATGCTTTGAACGCATGCAATAGGTACTAATAAAAAAAAATCAGATTATCATATAAGCAAGCAGAAACAGAAATATCCTATATAAAATATGACAACACACAAGTAAGAAAACTCATACCTACACATCATATTTTTCTATATTATACAGAAATTACGGTATATTATATTATCCAGGGTTGGTGATTTTTTTATTTAAAAAAAAAATCAAAAATCAATGATTTGTTTGATTTTTTCATGATTTTTTGTATTTATTTGATTTTTTTCAACTTTTTTATCTTTTTGAAGTATTATTTTTTATGTTGCAATTAGCCTACTAACAATAACAGTATATGGATCATAATGGATGGCTAAAAAGGGCACTTATTGCCTTCAATAATGGCCAACAGGCAAAGGTGGTGTTTACCACTTAGGGATTTTTGGGTAAACAATTATTGATAAGTCTATTCATTAGCTTGGTAAAGTTTGTATGGAGCAAGGTAATGAGCTAAATATTGACCTTTTAATTGGCTTTAATATACAAAAACACTTCAGGAATGCAGATCTTCTAAACATTGAAGAGTCACATAACAGATATAGGTAGCTGATAGCACAGTGCACAGCACTATCAATAGATCTACTAGTTTTATGTCCTATAAATCTACCAGACTCTGCCTTCTATACACACCGACTAGTAGTGACTGAGTGACTGACTGCACTGTTCCCATTTAATTCAGACCAATAAACCAATACTAAACATAAACTGAACGATAACCAAACAAACCTCATACGACTTGAAATGAGACTTAAGTTATAAGAAAATCTGATACTGCTTGAAATAAACATGTGCACAATTCAAATATTTTATGTCCATTCACTGCATTTAATTATTTTATATATAGTCTTATAATTGCAATTGTTTTGTTTTTAGTTTCAAATTCACATATTTAAAGATTGAAATTAAATATTTTAATTAGAATACTTGTGTTAGGGTGGAAAATCTTTCTAATTGCCTAAAAGGTCAATACAATCTCAACCTCTCAATATACAGGGTAGGGCAGAACGGATTGAGCAGTTTTGTGGCGAAATAAAAGAGTAATAGAGGTACATGGAGAAGAAAGTTTATTTTCCTTGAGGTTAGCATAACATATCATTTAGAATACTTATGTTTTGAAAACAATATCTGGAAGATGGGGGCCGTTAGCTGCAACACATTGTTGGAGTCATTCTCAGAGTAGGGAGTAACCGTAACAGTGAATTCCGATCGCTATGCTGCAATGTTGCAAAATTTCTTGCAGCCCATGATGGAAAACATTGTTGAAAATGAAGCATTGGGAGACGTGTGGTTCCAGCAGGATGGGGCTACAGCTCACACAGCCAGAATGTTACTCAATGTTTTGAAACACATGTTCCCGGACTCTGAGGGGTGATTTACAGGGGCCTGCGAGGTCACCTGATTTGAGCATTTGTGATTTCTTGCTTTGGGGACATCTACAAGAAAGGGGTTAAGAAGTCGCCCTCACACCCTACCACAGCTAAGAGAACGGATTATTGCAGCTGAGGTTATGGCCATCCTCGCCATATGCGTGAACGTGCTGTAGGAAACTTCCGAGAATGACTCAAACAGTGTGATGCAGCTAACAAACCCCATCTTCCTGATATTGTTTTCAAAACATAAGTATTTTAAATGGTATGTTATGCTAATCTTGAGGAATATAAACTTTCTTCTTTATGTACCTCCATTACTCTTTTATTTCACCTCAAAACTGTTCAATCAGTTCTACCCCACCCTGTATGAGCTAGCTAACACATTTAAATTGTATATTATAATCAATATATAACAAATAGTCAAATTGTTAAAGACTACTTATAGCCTTATAAGAATTAGCTAAGCTGCTAGCTACGTACAATGTATTTCACACTTGATGCCTCTGTACCAAAAACAATTTATTGGAACCTAATACACACTAAAGGCAACAAGTTTATATACCAATTTGTCATTCATAGTACATTTATACTAAACCATGAATAACAATACCTCAATATAAATTAAAGACTGCCACTCAATATATTTAAATATATGAAAAAATATAAAAATCGAAAAAATAAAAAAAATCATGATTTTTTTATAAAAAAATCAAGTGATTTAATCACATGATTTAATCATTTTGATTTAATCATTGCCAACCCTGATATTATCTAATCTGCAATTAAATTTTTTTAGAGCAGCTGATCACGTTTGATTAGAAAAATTACTGCCCAAAATGTCATGCCAATAACAGTCTCCTCCCCTACCACATTCCAGAATTAATGAAAGAGCAATTGAAAATGTGCGGCAGTGCAGACAAAATATCTTGACCATAGATGGTTATGTTCATCAGTTACAAAAAAAATTCAGGAGTAATCATATTATAGAATTGTTTGGAATCACAAAAAAATTAGATCAAAAATGAATTTGATAACAGTTATATTTCAGAAGGCAAAAAGTAGGCTTGTAATACAATTTCTAATTGAAAATTTTCAAATGTTTTCTAATCCATTAAAAAAAACTTTGCAAACTAGCACTGATGAAAATTAACCTTGAGTAAGAATTACACCACCATAATTAACAATCCCAACATCCAAATTCTATTTATTTCAATTTAAAAATTTCAAGACATAAAAGTTAAAAATTAATTCTATGTTAAAATAATACTGAAGCAAATTACCTGCAACCATGATTCTTTCAGGCACACTCATGGCCAGCTTCTCTGGTATGGCTTTGTTGTAATTTTCCCAGTTAACTGATGGAGAGTCGTCATGTTCTCCTGGAACAAATGCAAATGATGGTTTTCAAAATAATACTTATTCTGCAGAGAGATATTTAAATGGGAATATTTATGAGAACATATGAAATAGAAGGCATGGATTCTTTGCACGATGGAAACCATGGATACCATTTGGGGGATAAAGAGAATATTCAACTCATCACATATGCTACAATATAAAAATAGATTGATGCCCTTGAGAAAATGAAGACAATTTGACAAATTTTGATGAAAATGCATAAAAATTATAATCTTTTAAATTGTTTTAGCTCTGTTAAAAAAATTTAATTCATTAGCTTCTGTCCGGTGATCTTTTAGCATAAACTGGACAAAATTTAGCTTAAGAGATATCAAATGAACTGACAGTACCGGTAAACAAAAAAATTCACCTAATTTCTTTATAATTCTAGGAAAATGTTTGTGCCAGAATATTTTGGGAAATCCTCAGTCATCACAAAAACAAGTGATTTAATCATGTCTGTTGTAGTAGGAAGGGGTCAAATGATATTGAGCTTACAAATCTAATATTCTGGTGTTGCATTAACAAATAAACTGTTCTTAAGACAAACATCATGAAACATGACAATTGTTCTTAGGCACTACAGTCAAACAGTACTGGTGAACCATAAAACTGGAAACTTCTCAAAATAATGCTTCAAAGACAATAATAATTCAAAAGCCTGTCAAGTTCAAGTAACCTTTTTTGATCATGGTAACTCTTATTACCTACCGTACCGTACCTATATTCACTAAAAAGTCAAATCAGTGTGTTTTCCTTCTTCATTTAAACATGAATTAAAGTACATAGGTATTCCCATTGTACCAAATTCAAGGAACTGACTTCTCAGCATTAACAATGAACATTCTATTATTATGGCATCTGATTCAATAAATAACCAGCTACCGGTATATTAAATATTGATAAATGAAATTAGATGACTGCAATTGCAAATCCATTAGAGTTTAAGATGAGGAATTAATTGCAGCAGTTCATAGGTACCTAGGGACTTTAATACCAATGTGCCAGTTTTGGGAATATTTTTCATCCCAATAAATGTGCATTAGGTCATTGCCATTTCAGTGTTTAATGCATGGAATTTAGCAGACAATTTATGGTCAAATGGAGAAAACTAACTAAATAGTCACCACAAGAAAACTTTGAGTAACATGGTCGTGATAGGCCACATATTAGTTTAGATTCATCATTCTACCTAAATTTATCATTATCATTCTTACAAATTGCATGCTCTACCTGTTAGCCTGATTCTCTTAGGAACTTTCATCCTGCCATTAATATCATCTTGATTGATGGCTGCAGCAGCAGTAGCAGCATCTGTGTAGAAACTGTCATAGGAGCCAGAGAAGCGGTGGAGAGGGCTGTTTGTGCTACTACTCATCTTGGTGTCAGTCATCACTTAAGAATTGTCGCACTTCAAAGTGTTGATAATCACCTGCAGTAGAGAAAATTTTTAGCATAAATTCTTAAACAGGAATTTTATAGATAAATGTATTAATCAAAAAATTTCCAACTTGATACTGAAATCTTGAATCTATGAATTGCCATTTTTTCAAAAATTTTAAAATATGACTGACACCCTTGGCCTCAAGGAATCTTGCTGCTCCAAGCAGGAATCTTGCTGCTCCAAAAGTCCAAATTTCCTAAAATGGAGAGAAAGCTCTAATTGCAGCTTAGATAGAACTTAGAAGTTAGAAGGTAAGGTTACTAAGGTAGATATGTTCCAATAGTTCCGTGACTTTCATTTTTATCTCAATCAGTCAATGTAGGTATGTAAAAAAGTGTATGTAGTAGAACAAAACATCATAATGGCAAACAATTATATTGAGAAAATAGATGGTTTGAAATCAATTGAAATCAATTGAAGGCCGGCAGTTTAAGTGTTGTGGCAACTGGCAATGAGTTAATCATGGTTAGCTTACTTAGCTACAGCATTGGCATTGAAATGTCACCATAGTTGTTCAAATACTTGAGCACATTACTGTTACTGCTCATAAAGTCATAATAAATAAAATTTGTTGACATCAATGACATGCAATGATGCAATATTTAAATGTACAGCAATCCCTTGATTAGCACGGTTTTGAATACCGCGGTTTTGATTAACGCGGAAAAAAAATTTGCGACCTACCCTTAATCTACGCGGTGCCAGTTTTGATTAGCGCGACTTTTTTTCACAACTTATCATTTTCCCGCCTCTAGCCAGAGGTGTTACGTTCATAACAAAAGTGTTACTTTTTGCTTATTAGATCCTATGTTGTTACTTTTGTTATGACTTTTGGAAAAATTTGCCAAATGTTGTTACTTTATGAATTTCAGCCAATAATTCTGTAAATAAGGTCCCGTTCCGCAGGCACTGGTGCTGACTACAGAGTCGGTTTAACCGCGCCTTGTCTCGTTCATAACTTGAATGATCGAGTTCGGCAACGTTCGCCGGTAAGTGCGCCATGCCGGTGCTCTAGCCCATTAAGCCCTGGTGTGACGAATTCGTCACACAGAAAATAAAAGCTTCTACCGAGAGTAATTACATGTTTGGAGTCTAGCTGCAAGTGTGACGGTAGCGTCACATGTTGTGAACTCGTTCGAATGACGTTCGATGGAGTAGGTGCGCCGCTACTGCCAGTACAACACAAAGACTGAGCGTGATCTGAAATGTAATTCAGATTGTTTTTTTCATTTTCGAAACATAATTCAGTGCGTAAAGGGCTAGTTACTTGTTAGCCTTCAACTGGTCAAGATCGCTGCCATATCTACTGCTCACTTTTATCAAACTACATAATTTTCCTTTCCTTTGCTATTTTTGAGGATTCATTATAATTATTCCCATATATTCTTAAGTTTGATTAGCGCCGCTAAATAGCGCGGTTTTGCTTTACACGGTAAAACTCCAGGATTTATTAACCGCGTTAATCAAGGGATTGCTGTAGTTAGCAACTTACTTGAACTTAACTTAGCAGTAACCAAAAACAACCTCAGCTTATTTAATTTACTTGTGACTCAGGGCCCTGGTGAGGCTGGTGCTGGCACAGTGACAGTTTGGACAGATTCTGGTTTTTACAAAAAATCGACTGAGTTGGACTCTATATATATTATCTATAACTATACGTTTATTGAGTAATTTGAGTATTGTACCCACGCGGCCCACGCCACGGCCACATCATTGCCGCGGCCCGCACGGCGCACGTCTTCAGACTTATCATTGCTGCGCAAATTAGAATAAAATAGAAGTGTCGCCTGTGTCGGCACTGTCGGGTGTCGGGCACTGACGAAATAGGCTAGGCCCATGGCGGCATGGCCTGTTCTGTTGCGGCGTTGCCGATTCTTATACTTTTCGTATTCGTGACTTCACTGACTTGATTCACACTTCACAAGGGATCCGGCCTTTGGAACCCGATCTTTCCATAACGGAACCCGATTAAGCTAGCACATTTGACTGATTTGAGATTAGCAAAATTGCCAAGTACCTACACTATAGCAGAAGCAGTATTGCTAAATAACTTACTTTTTACGAATGTAGGACTTTCTCATATGTTCTACGACAGATAGTGATAATAACCGTGTCCGTGACTCCTTCAGAAGTTCAGAGGACACGGTCAGGAGGACCTACAAACCGGAATCCGGATTGTGGATTGGTACTAGAAGTGAATGTGGCAGCCGAAGACCCAATATTTAGTATATCTACTGACTGGTGCATATATGACTGGTGGGAGATGATGTGTATCGGATGTTAAATGCTTATAGTTATAGGCACACAGGACCACTTCTGAAATCAACTAAATTATATAAGACAAACTTGGCAAATTGCCGATTGTAATTATTGGTCATTTGAAATCGGAAAACATTGAATATTGATCATAGATTGAAAGATTCATGTCCTTAACCCGATTTTAACTACCGGTATGGATGGAAACACTTCGCTAGAACTTTTTAGGTCAAAAAATACTATTTAGATAGATTATAATACAAAAAATATGTTCTGATTTGAGGGGATAAAACAGTTGTTTTTTCATTGATATTTCAGATGTTACAATGAAATTACTATTATTATTATTTGTTGTTGTCAAATGTTTACCTATCAGAAACGATATGCAACAGAAACCTATGACGATAATTGGGGCATGACTATAAAATGAAATAGAAACGAATAGACCTTGTATTTTCTCTATTCTTGCTAATATGCAAATAAATCAACACTCTTATTAAAATGAGACTCGGGACGGCTCACTTACGGTCACGCCGGTGCGTCCAGAAAATAATTCTGTGAAAGGCCACATCAGGCCTACTCGTTAGCGCCGACATCACCATGTTATGTTATGTCGTGTTTATATAAATAGTATTTATTCTTTTATATCACAAAATGTTTATATCGAACTGCCGTTGTTTCTTTGTGTCCCTGCCGTTGAATCCATGCGCATATACCGTCAGTTGGCCAGTTATTGCAAAATCCTTGCTTGCTGACTGCATATTGTATTTAGGCAGGGTTAGACCATTAGGGATACAACTTTTATGCCCACTCAATATTGAAATACTTTGAATTAACTTTTGTTAATTTGCATATTATTCAACAGAAATTAGTCGCATCATGCAGTCTGCAGCTGGTATCCATGTTATGTCACACAATTAGAGTATGATTTTTTGAGACATAACGACTCATATTCCAGCTAATCTTACATTATAATAGTAAATAGTAACTTTCTTAGATTTATTTAATAACCTTGCGTCAGCGTGCAACATTTGAAGAATTTTATGATTGAAATATATTGCTGACTATGTGAGTAATAATCAGTGGTGGGCACAGCTAACCGAAAAATTAGCTTCGATAACCGTTTATCCATTAACTGAAAAGTTAGCTTCTATAAAGCTAAACCGATAAATCGCCAAAATAATTAGCGGAATTCGCCGCTAACCGCTAACTTTCAGTATTTCAATTTAGCTTTGGCTTAATATTTTGGGGACTCTGAAACTTTGGAAAACAGAACTACAGAGCTGAACTTTTGATATGTCGTAGCATTGACAAGGAGCTTTCCAAAAAGGTGTAGCATGCCAAGATCAGATGATCATGATGTACATAAATAATTAAATAAACAAATGAAATTACGGAGTAGTTGATATTCAACGTACAGTTCATTAAACGAAAAAGAAAGCACTAAACGAATAAGGAACCTTATGAAATAAAAATACATGGACTCATTCCTATGTTCATTTTGTGAAAACTATTCCGAGACGCAGGAGGCATCACTCTTCTGCTCCATAAAAGATGGCCTTCTTCTTCTTTTCAGGATGTCCACGCTGGGTGAACTTGAAGCCACAGGACAACCGCAAGGGCCTTCACCGCCTACATGTCGGCTGGCTACGTGTACGACGACCGGCAGGATCGGTCCGAGCAGCGAGTGCCACGTCACTCGTCACCATTGCCTTCATTTTTTTTAAATCGTGACAGAAATGTTTGCTGTAATTATCATGATAGCGGTAAATAGTTTATAAAGCCCATAAAACTTCTAATAAAATGAATGAGAGAAGTTAATGGTGGAGGATATAATGGTAATACAACTATGTATGAACGGAGATTATTCGAAGCGTTTAATAATGAAATTATTCTCACCTGTAGATTAACTTTTATTTCGTTGACTTCCGATATTTCCAAATCGGTACTCGATTGCCATTGTCGTTGCGTGCCAAGTCTTAATTAATCTAAATTGATGGAAACTGACCTAGCCTCGTCAAGGTTAGCTTAAAGTTTGCTGATAAAATAAAATATTTTACTCATTTATTAATGATTTACATATGAAAAACGTAAAAACAGGCGATAAACTAAAAAACATATGAGGACAGGCAAAATTTTCGGACAGATTCCAAGAGTCGGTAAGAAATGAGTACCATTTAATGTTATATTTTTTCTCTCAAACGCGTCAATCGCACAAGTGGACAGCTCCAGTACTTGATTTTTCTGTGAACATTTTTAGGTGCGCGGGAAAAAAGTTGAGTGAGTCATTCGTCTTCGTGAGTTGTAGCAAAGTTTCAGATACGATGTTAAGAGGAACAACTTTCCCAGCTGCGTCTTTTGAGGACTCAAATTAATTGGCGAGTGGAACTGTTTGATCGTGAAGCTTGGTTTTTCATATTCAGAAAATTCAAGGAAATTGAAATAATACACTGAATTTACACGAATTTTATTTTCACGAAGAGAAAAGAATTTATTACTTTATCAGTATTGCACTGAAGTAAAATGGCTGGAGGGCGATCTCAGATATCGTTACATAAGGAAAATAGCTATAAGAAATAAATGGTAAGAATAGAAGTGTCAATGAAATCATGGTTCCAGAAATCTTCTCGCTGCTTTTCAGAACTTGGCAAATAAGGAGTCACCCAAATTTCGTTAATATTTGGCGTGAAAAGAAAACAACAGGAAGAATCAATTTTATCTGCTTCCATTAATAACATTTATTATCTGCAGAGCTGGGCAGCGCTACTTGGAAATGTAGCGGCGCTACCGCTACCGCTACCGCTACATGCTCTAAATGTAGCGGGCGCTACCGCTACCGCTACACCCACTAGATTGTAACGGGCGCTACCGCTACCGCTACAGTAAAATGTAGCGCGCTACATTAGCCGCTACAATGGCCAAAATTATTGGAAATCTAGGGGGGGGGGTAAAAATGTGAAAAAATGGGAAGAACGCGAAAAAAAACGATGAGGAAAATAAAAAATCGGGGCTCTACAGTCGCTAGATATTGTTGTTACAAATCGAATGATGTGTCTCGACATTGTAGCATGTGATTTGCAAAAGTTATAAACTTTTTTAGAGTACCCCTTATATGCCGTTTTCTATTAATTTCACGTTTTCGTTCATTTTTTTAAATTTACATGAACAAAAAGGTCTTAGATTTCTGTTTTACATATGTGTACCAAGTTTCAAAACGATCCGTCTGTAAACAAAAAAGTTTTGTTGGAGGGTAGCCGGTCCCTTTAAGTAAAATCTAAAGGCTTTATCTATAAATGTAGCGGAAGCGCTGTAGCGGCAAAACCTCGTATCGCTACTTATATATGTAGCGGGCGCTACCGCTACCACTACATTGCCTTAAATGTAGAGCCGCTACCGCTACCGCTACTGAAAATGTAGCGGCCGCTAGTAGCGGCCGCTACATGTAGCGCGCTACTGCCCACCTCTGATTATCTGTAAAGTGGCAAAGACATAATATCGTTTACTTGCTACTGCATTTGATTTAAGATGGCACGCCAAGCGAAGCGAAACGGTTCCACATTTTCGTAGTGCCCCCGAGAGGTTGACTTTTTAGGAAGAAAAATCAAAGTGTCTTGACAAGTTTTATATATTTTTATGGCAGTCGCCAGCAGATCTTTTGAACTCAGGGTTGGAGTACTAGAAGCGTGGATAATAATTATTCAATAACTACGTATCACCAGACATTTATTTCGCTATGAAACTTTTCAAGCCGCCTAAACAACAAAATTTTGAAACTTTTTCTTGCCCTAGGGGTTTGTTTCTTAAAACCTAATTTGTCAACAATCACTCGAGTAAGCATTGCATTCTTCTCTCGATATTGCGCTTCAACAGACTTTCTGCTTGAATGAACTGAAGCCCAGGCCAAACGAGTGTATTTTTCGCTCAGTTGAGTCGCGTTATTGTTTACTGTGGAGAAAAACTCAACTGCATCCTCGAGATATGAGAGCTTCTGCCCGTCGCAGCGTCTCTCATCAATTCCTCTGCACTTTTTGGGTAACTTGGGATGAGTAAAAGAAGCAGAACTGTCAATAATGACCGGAAAATTTTATCTGAAGATGACGTGATGGCGTATAAGTGATAGAATAGTTCTAATGGAAATTACAGAAATAAGTTATTTTCATAACTTGGAAAAAATGTTGTAAAATTTCAAGGAAAGTCTATCATGTAACACTTACACATAAAAAATAAGATTTTTCTTGCGGTTAGCTACATGGACCCCACCAGTTACGAAAATTGTGAGAAAATGCAATTTATACATGCATTTTTAGTCTAATGATGGGGATTGAATCTGACTGCCATGCCAAAGCTTCTAAACAGAGAAAAAATTCAAAAGTAGGTACAAAAAAGATTTAATTAGCATTCATGTCCAGCTTGAGCTGATAGTGACTGTTGCCACACGTTTTTCGTTCATGCACATCGCAGTATTTATGTCGTTCAAATTCTTGTTCAAATACAAATCGATGCATCGTTCAACCATCTTGTCTCCCTACATAACTTTCACGAGGTATAACTCCTTGTTCACAGCATGCCCTCTCCAATGTTTTTCTTTGGGCTCCCGGTATAACTTCTTTAACATTTAAATTCTGACTCGCTGCATAGCTAATGCAACGTTTAAATTCATGCTCACTGCGTAATTTCTTCAACGTTTAAATCCAGGCTCACCGTATAACTTCTGCAGCAGCTTTACTCCCAGCTCACACGAATAATGAAAAAAATTAAATCAGTACTCACTGCAGTGAATGACAGCTAGAGAGCCCATTTTTTCATGTCCGTCAGTCCGTCACGGACGGACGGACGGACTGACGTCACGGACGAACGGACGTACTGACGTCACGACGGTCGTCACGGACGGACGTACATGAATCAGGACCTATAAATGTTGGCGGTAAGCTCCCGAGAAAAAAATACACATTCAAGTCCAGCATACATGTAGAGGATCATCGTTTCCGCCAGAGTATTTCCGAGTTTGCCATAGTCACAAAAAAGAATGCTACTCCAATCTCTGGTAAAGTAAAGAATAATTTTCTAGTGGATTCCAAATACCTTGTGATCATTCAGGGATTGCAATTTTCTATAATTATTACGAAAATAAAAACGCTGCTCATAAATTTAGTAAGATTTTAACTTAATGTTGGTCAAGATATGTTTAAAGATGTTCAATATGAGCGATGTTTACAACACTACACACATCAAGCCGATAGTCAAGTTTTTGGTTGAAGCGTATCAATAATAATTATTCTAAGTTAACAGTTGCAACAGCTTCGGTTTCTCGTGCTTTCCGCTTCGTGTCAGTTATGGGTCTGTAATTGATAATAAATAATAGACTAACAGAAAAAAATTAACATTAATTTACACAGACTAACAGAAAAAAATTCGCATTAAAATGGCAAAACTTCTATTTTACAGTCATTCGTGGTTTAGGAGATAAAGACTTCAAATATACCTAAACTTATGGAATACCCTACATAATTTAATTCCCATAATTCTTTCAGAAAATGTTCGGAACTGGAATAGAAAGAAGCAAGGGAGATCTTGGGAGGCGAGAAGCTCAGCGCGCTGGCTCAAAAAATACTCTCTCTGATAAGCAAAGCAATTACCAGGCTTTGATCTTATCAACAATAAAACATTCATTTTATCTTAAAACAATTCGGCCCCTTAAAGCAATTCGGCCAATAATTCTGGAAAGAATGTTTAAATGGTGAGCTCTAGGTGCATTTGTGTTCTGATTAGATAAACGCTTCTTCCTGAAAAAGAGTATGAAAAAGTTCTAGTGAAGTTTAAATTAAAATATAACGCTATCAAAGTTCAAATGACCTGAAAAGACGACACTGGAAAACTGAGCATAAATAAATTAATAGAGATTGGTAGACCGAAATAAGGCATGCCCTGGCATCAAGCATCAAATCATGCTTGCCCGATCGCTTGCATCTAGCATCAATTAGTCATGCTCTCGCATCAAGTGAAGAGTCAAGCATGGCGCTTCGCCTTACATCAAGCATCAAATCAGGCATGTCCTTGCATTTCTTCATGCCTAAAGTCCGGCAAGTCTTCGCATTTCTTCATGCCTAAAGTCGGGCAGGCCCTTGCATTTCTTCATGCATAAAGCCAGACATATCGTGGAATTTCATTAAGCATTTCTTATATTTAATGAGCTCAGAAGCATCTGTAGCATGGATACCAGAAATCTCTGTAGCCAGAGATCACGTGAGATTCAAGAGTTACCCTGGGGTGAGGTTCAATAGAAGTGAATGCTTAACAGGATGTTAATGAGCTTAATGCTTAACAGGATGTTAATTAGCTTAATGCTTAACAGGATGTTAATGAGCTTAATGCTTAACAGGATGTCAATTAGATAAGCTGAGCTTGGATGTTCGCTCAAAGGGAGGCGAGACGAGCCCTAGAGTACTGCCTCTTAGCGATCCACTGACTCGTACATGAGATTTTTAACTTGGTTTTCATTGCATTTAATTTCATTCAAGTAATTAGAAATATTTTAAACGTAGAAATAATTTTATACGAATTATTTGTAAGAATTAAATTAAAATACATTCAATATCGAAGCATATATAGAATTTGTAGGAACAATTGTAACCTATGAACATTAAAATTTAAGCTTCGTAATGTAAATAATCGAAACTTGATGTTTATGAGTGTTTCTTGCTAATTATTGCTGATATTATATTTATTTATTCGAAATTATGAAAGAAAAAATAGTATACTCTTGCAGTTCCTCTCTTGATATGTCGTAGTTTTAACGCCCTTTTTAAGTGCGCTAGCATAACGCAAACTGCGGAGTGCGTGGCGCCTCACGAGCTACGGGCTCACAAGTAATGGCTGCTTGTGGAAGAGAAATGTGTACGTTTGAACACATGTCAGTCATACTGAGAACTCAGAGGCTCGACTATCAAAAATTGTGGACTGCTACGTGTACTTATGCCGGGCCGCTACGCGTACTGGAGGCCGCTACGCATACGTAATAAGGCCGTTACTTGTACTTAGTCTGCTATGTGTGTTAAGTAGCTACGTATACGTACTTAGACTGATAAGCTTAAGAGCACTAAGTGAGTTTTTTGTACGGTCCCCAGAAAAGTATGAAAGAGACCAGAGCAATCAACAGGATAGTTGATAAAAAAACCGCACGACCACGGCTGTTGAAATCTTTCGTTAAGTCAGAGCCATAAATCATCGAAATCAGAGTTCAGTGAAGACCTCCTAACTTAGTTCCCAGAAACTGTTTGCAGGGAGTTGAAAAAAATCACGATTCTTTATAAATCCTGCAGGTAAAAAATCCTTGCATTAATCTAATTTGCTCTTGAAAATGTTCATGATAAAGCTCTCGCAACGACGTGACGAACTGAGTTATATTACGACACCTAAAAATATCAAATCAACTCGGAAGATGATTTCTTTCAACTTATAATTTGACACTCTCCTTCATATGTCATCCATGCTTTTGGGAAACTGAATCGCTGTTCCCCAATGTATATTATACCTGTTCATCAGGCAATTGAAGTAGTCTGTGATATTGCAGATGACGATCCTACGTACCCATTGTAATGATTAACGCATAGTGGTATAGTATAGTAGTATAGTATAGGAGTATAGTATAGGAGTATAGTATAGTAGTACATATAGTATAGTAGTATAGAATATAACAGAATAGAAATGTCGGCACGGACTTGTAGTATATTCGGCGTTGAATAATAGGCATGGATAGGTCTGTCGCCGATTCATGTATTCTCTCGACTTGTTTACAGATCTAAAATGCAGGCCTTTTGATCAAATCTTTTCACCGGACACGTAATACTTATGAAGTTACAATGCCCTGCAGCATAGATTGCCCATTTCAGCCACACGGTCGGCACGGGTACCTTCAAATTAACGTCGTCAGTATTAAATGCCTCGAATTGGGCGTCATTTTGATGAACTGTTACATGACCACATTGGAAGACGAAATACACGAAGCCAATTACCTGAGAACCTATTTCGATCAAAGTCTGCACTGAAATTCAATTACGCAATAGCAATAATTGATCGAATAAAAATATAATTAATTCGGTTGACTTATTCGATAAATTGATCGAATAAATTCGGTTGACTTATTCGATAAATCGATCGAATAAATTCATTTGATGTTAACTTCGAAGCAATGAAAATCTCACAATGTTCAGTGAATGCCTTCAAAGGTATGAGGACCATCAAAGCTTTGATCCACAGCATGTGTCGAATATCGTGCGTTTGACAAATATAAACCAGCTTTCCAAAACTTGAACAAGCCTTTATCAAAAATGGTTATTATAATTCACTGTGTGACAATATTAATTTAATTAAAGTTGATTGACGAAAATAACCGGTCAGCAGGATGCTTAATTTTTAATCAAGTTAGGTTTTACTGAATGATTTTAGAAATAAATTCTAAAAATTTATTTTTTATTGTGCGCCTTTGAGCTGTAAATTTCGAGGGATTTTCTGTAGCACCAACGTTATTGTGAATTTTCTGACGTAACGCATTATCAACTAAAATAGCGTCTCTAAAGTATCTACATCGATATTAGAATAAGAAAAAATATTAAAAGTGCTGCAATTTGTTTGTTAGTTATATATATGAAATATAAATTTAGAAAAGTGAATCGCTGTAAAAAAATTAGGGAAGATTCTAATTAAAGAAAAAATTCCCTTACATATGTGTCAATAGAATTTTTCGGTAGAATTATATATACTATGACGTTCCCTCAATAGAAAACCAGTTAAGGGATGCGATTGTATATTGGAGTGTATTTGCCGAGTCCGTTGCAGTGCCTCCAATAAATCTCTAGAAGTCGACATGTCTGCAATCTCATAACATCCTTGGCAGGAGCCGGTAAATGGCCGAGCCGAACTTCAGCGATGGCCTGTCATTCTGATCCAATTTTTGCTGCCAACTCGCAAATGCGCGAAGCTGGTTGTGTTGCGTGCGCATCAAACTAGGAAAACTGTTGTTAGACGGGAGATACAATGCAATTCATTTAGCGGTTTTACCTAACCACAATTCGACTTCCTTACTGGATGAGGCACAAAATGAGACAATGGTTGTTGAGATCTTCAGACGTTGAGATCTTCAATGAGTGCTGCAAAATTAAGCATGTTCGATACGCACCATTACAATGTAGATAAAAAACAAGAATTAACTAAACTGATTTAAAAAGATGATTCTATGCTCAAACAGAAGTTTGAATCGTTAAATCCTGCAATTCTTTCAGACCGACATAGGACGAAAAGTTATCCTCACGTGTTTGACATGAGTTCAGCATTTCAAGATGAATAAGCGTGGCATCATCCACGTAGGCCACAGCATCCCTCGTCTGACTGCATCACAATGACGGATAGAACAGAGGCTCAGGCTTAGCTACGAGTCCGCAGGCAAAATGAGGCAGGCGTTGTTTGCAAAAATGTTCCTGGAAAATGGCTGAAGCTTCCAGCTCTGGATAATGCCCCCGAGGTCGGAAATTGGAAAGCTTCTCCAAATTGCATAAGCGGACTGCACTGCGCTGTCTTTTTGGGCAGATAAAACGCCTGAGGCCACGTAAATGGGTTGAGTCTGTTGGCTTCATCTGTGATTAAAATTGCCAGTTATCATTACCCTTAATTAATTAGACGTAACTCCATTATTATGATTGTATTTCAAGTCATTTTTTTTGTAAGTGGTTATGTTAATAGCGTTGTATATCCGACGAGTGTCTGCCGTATACGACGAGTGTCTGCTGTATCCGACAAGAGTCTGCCGTATCCGACGAGTGTCTATCGTAGTCGACGAGTTTCTGACTCAGAAAACTTCCTCAGAGTATTTTTATTTCTTTAGCTATACTCCTTTACATGAAATATATAGTATAAGCACGAATAAATTTATTCGAATTTTTTACCTTCATCTAAATCTCATTGTTCAATTATTTAAAACTATNAGTAGATGCTTCCTGGACTCTCTTTTATTTTGAGTCGATGCTTCATAGACTCTCTTTTATTTTGAGTAGATGCTTCCTGGACTCTCTTTTATTTTGAGTCGATGCTTCCTAGACTCTCTTTTATTTTGAGTAGATGCTTCCTGGACTCTCTTTTATTTTGAGTCGATGCTTCCTAGACTCTATTTTATTTTGAGTCGATGATCCCTAGACTCTTTTATTTTGAGGCGATGCTTCCTAGACTCTCTTTCATTTTGAGTCGATGCTTCCTAGACTCTCTTTATCTTGAGTCGATGCTTAATAGACTCTCTTTATTTGAGTCGATGCTTCCTAGACTCTCTTTTATTTTGTTTCCATGCTTCCTAGACTCTCTTTATTTTGAGTAGATGCTTCCTAGACTCTCTTTTGTTTTTTGTCGATGCTTCCTAGACTTTCTTTTTCTGGAGGCGATGCTTCCTAGACTCTCTTCATATTGAGTCGATGCTTCCTAGACTCTCTTTATTTTGAGTAGATGCTTCCTAGACCCTTTCACTTTGAGTCGATGCTTCCTAGACTCTCTTTATCTTGAGTCGATGCTTTCTAGACTCTCTTTATTTTGAGTCGATGTTTCCTAGACTCTCTTTTATTTTGAGCCGATCCTTCCTAGACTCTCTTTAATTTAAGTGGATGCTTCCTAGACTCTCTTTTATTTTGTTTAGATGCTTCCTAGACTCTCTTTTATTTTGTTGCGATGCTTCCTAGACCCTCTTTATTTTGAGTAGATGCTTCCTAGACTCTCTTTTATTTGGAGTCGATGCTTCCTAGACTCTCTTTTATTTTGAGTCGATGCTTCCAAGTGACACCATTATTCAAAAAAGGTGACAAAAGCTGCCCGGGTAACTATCGCCCTGTCAATTTGACAAGTGTCGTTTGCAAGGTAATGGAATCTGTTGTGAGGGATCGATTGATAGATCATTTGACTGCTAATAATCTCCTATCAGACTGTCAACATAGCTTTATTGCCGGGAGATCCTGCACCACTAACCTCTTGTCTACTCTGAACGAATGGACCCGCCTGCTGGACGAAAGGGAGCCAGTAAATGCAGTGTACCTCGATTTTGCCAAGGTATTTGACAGTGTCCCACATGAGCGCCTGTTGCGGAAATTGCAGTCTTTTGGAATTGACAGCAATGTACTGGGATGGAGCAGAGATTTTCTAGTAGGGTGACGTCAACGTGTCAGTATTAATGGGTCCGTATCAGACTGGGCTCCAGTGCGCAGTGGCGTGCCACAAGGAAGCGTTCTCGGGCCTATTCTATTCGTTGCGTTATAAACGATCTGCCAGAAGCTGTGTCTAGCGTTTGCTCGATGTATGCTGACGACACAAAAATTTATAATACAGTGAAGAATACGTCACAAAAAGTACAGTTGCAAGGTGATCTTGACAGGCTGGATGACTGGGCTGATAAGTGTCAGCTACGTTTTAACGCTGACAAATGTAAAGTTATCCACCTTGGCAAGAATAATGAACAGCAAGATTACAGTATGAGAAGACACGGTTGCAACGACAAAGTGATGATGTCGAAGTCGACAATGGAAAAAGATTTAGGAGTTAATATCGACAATGAGATGAAATTTTCTAAGCATATTGAAGGTCAAGTTAATAAAGCCAATAAACAACTTGGACTGATCAGACGCTCTTTCGAGTTCCTAGAAGCAGAAGCGATGAAGCAGTTGTTTGTTGCTGTCGTACGGCCGAAACTAGAGGTTGGAAACGTTGTGTGGTCACCGAAACTTGAAAAGGACAAAAATTTAATAGAGAGTGTTCAAAGACGTGCAACAAGGATAATTCTGGGTTTGAAAGGCAAGTCATATGAGGAAAGATTAAAGATTATGAAGCTTCCAAGCCTCAGTTATCGACGTCTGCGTGGGGAACTCATTGAAGCATACAAATATACTCATGGCTTATACAAGGTCCCAGAAGGGTTACTAGAATTTGAAACAAGAACCCACACCAGGGGCCACGGCTATAAACTAAAAAACTGCGTTGTAACACATCCATGCGACAACATTTCTTCTCGTTTCGAGTCACCGACATGTGGAACAGCCTCGCTGATAGCATCGTTGACGCTCCGAGTATGAACGCCTTCAAGAACAGATTAGACAAAGCTATGCAGGAGCATATGTTCAGTCTCAACATGCCTAGCAAATTACGGACCAGGCAATAAGTCCAGCAACGATCTCAATCAATCGTCAGTTAAGGAAAGATCGGGTTCCAAAGGCTGGATCCCTTGTGAATCAACTTCACTATCAAGTCACGAAAAATTCAAGAATCGGCAACAGGCCGTGGGCCTATTTTTTCAGTGCCGACACTTCTATTCTATTCTATCCTATTCTAGACTCTCTTTATCTTGAGTCGATGCTTCCTAGACTCTCTTTTATTTTGAGACGATGCTTCCTAGACTCTCTTTATTTTGAGTAGATGCTACCTAGACTCTCTTTTATTTTGAGTCGATGCTTCCTAGACTCTCTTTATTTTGAGTCGATGCTTCCTAAACTTTCTTTATTTTGAGTCGATGCTTCATAAACTCTCTTTTATTTTGAGTCGATGCTTCCTAGACTCTCTTTTATTTTGTTTAGATGCTTCCTAGACTCTCTTTTTTTGAGTCGATGCTTCATAGACTCTCTTTTATTTTGAGTCGATGCTTCCTAGACTCTCTTTTATTTTGTTTAGATGCTTCCTAGACTCTCTTTATTTTGAGTAGATGCTACCTAGACTCTCTTTTATTTTGAGTCGATGCTTCCTAAACTCTCTTTATTTTGAGTCGATGCTTCCTAACTCTTTTATTTTGAGTCGATGCTTCCTAGACTCCCTTTTATTCTGAGTCGATGCTTCCTAGACTCTCTTTTATTTGAGTCAATGCGTCCTAGACTGTAACGAAGTATAATGCAAATTTCCACTACTTGCTGCGAGACCGCAAAGATTAAGTAGGACCGGCTCTGATGTGGACGCTGAATTGGTTTTAGCCATCAGATACGATGCCGATCCCGACCTGCATACTGGTTCCATTCTTATAGGATTTTGTCTCAGATGCCAGGGTGAGTTGCGTGCGATAGTGGTGAAATTTAAATATGATTACTTGGTGAAATATAGTGATTTGTGTAATTATATTGATTTGTTATTTGCAGGTATTTACTTTTCGTTTCTGTTGTAGGATCGTGCGTCATTCTCAGATCTCCATGCTCTCTCCTCGCATTTGCTCTCCTCGCACTTTAGCTTCCTCCGCATTTAATTTATTAGTTCGTTTAATTCATATCCGCACCCCTGTAACATCGTTAGTTTGATTTGTTTAGTTTCAATTTGCCGTTGATCTTTAATAAATTTAAGAAAGTTTGTTTGAGTTAACCATCCGCTCGGTCCAAGCTTTTGCTGATCAGGCCAAAAGGGAAGTTGCATTTAATTTCCGGTCATTGGTGGGCGTGACAATGAGACCATCCGAACTTCTGAGGTGACGCGATTGGCTATTCGGGGTTCGTCGCATAGACTCTCTTTTATATGAGTCGATGCGTCCTAGATTCTCTTTTATTTTGAGTCGATGAGACCTAGACTCTCTTTTATTTGAGTCGATGTTTCCAGCTTGATTCTTCTCTCAGTTTTATGGGTTAACTTAACGAACTTGTATGAGAGCCGCAGGGTTGATCAAATATTTTTCGAAAAAATTTTATGTAACCGAAACGATTGCATCTTCTTTATTCATAAATTAATCATAAAATCACCCAATGAAAAAAAATAAAACAGAATAATTCAATTAATAAAACTTTATTTATACAATATCTAATCACCGTCCAACTCAAATTTACAGAAAACCAATATTTATAGTTTGAAGAGCAAGTATTAAATGGAATATATCTGAGTCTCTCATTGGGTGATGAGCCTCGCTGCTCGGCTGGGGCGACATCGGCCTCATCGGCATCTTGATACGTGCTCAAGCATCGGTTTTTAACTCAAACGTATGTAGACATCAACATCGGTGGCAGCTGGATTGCCGGCAATGATTATACCCTGATTTTTATCAAGGTTATTGCCTTTAGCATGCAATACTTTTCGCTTTTATCATCGATCGACGATCGGCGAATCAAAGAAGTAATTATTATTTTTATTATTTTATCATTATTTTTTTTTATTTTTGATTATTATTTCTCATTTAATTTGTGAATTAGATAATACATGGTTTGGAAAAATTAAAGATAAACAATTAAACAGATGATTTTGATTTTTTGAGGATTCATCTTGATTTGTCTCACTAACTCACTGTATTATTATTTGCTTCTTTTAAGAATATTCCGATATTGATGAACAGCATGAATAGTGGTTTATAACAAAATGACCCATAACTCCAAATTATATGTGTAGTGTCATCACATGTAAGCAGGAATTGAGAAGAATAGGATTAGAAAATTAATAAATAAATCATAGATACATTATAAATTTTCCAAATTATTGCACACGCTTCTGACCTCTGACTGGATGCATTGAATTTATCTAGCACACCAGTTGTGGGCTAGAGCTGTCGGTTGTAACTAATGATCCACCGAGAGCCCAATCGGATTTATATTCGAATAATATGAACTCATAACCACTACTGTTTAATCAGCCGAAAATTTTCGGCTGCGTAAACAGTGCATAAAACAAACCATCCTCTTGACTGGACCCTGACGCGTGCCGACCGCGATGTTGTGTTGGCTCTACGAATCGAAGCCATTAACAGGTTTGATTCTCCGCTTTGATCTCCGGGACACCTGGTGTAGAGGTCTTATATTAATACTATTTTATCGTTAGGTATAGGCTTTTAGTTAATCAATGTGTTGTCAAGTTAGAATAAGTGTTAGGAGGTTTGAATTGTAGAATTGTAAGAATATTTTAGAGAGTACTGAAACTGTGCTGGAAAATTGCGGATAGGAAAAGGCAGCAGTTGGAACGCGGCCGTGCACGCAGCTTCTGGTGGTGTGTAAAGCTTGTCTCTCGGAGCGAAGCTACTAGGTGTCTATTTGCCGTGTTACAGTCTTTAGTGTGAAGGAAACTTTTAATGTAAATGTAACGTTTTGTGCAATAAAGTATTTTACTGGGACCGTTATTTAAATGAACATTGAACCTGCCACTATACGCACGACACTGGGAACTGACAGTAATTGGCTGTGAAGTTCGTCTATAGCAAATATTACGCGATATAATAAAAAGAAATTAAGCCAGAGCTCCAATATTGTCTGTATTTCAGGGAGATTTGGTGCCTGGAAAGCTAGGTCATGTAGGGGGCGTGTCTGTACCGAGCTTGTTTGATTATGAAGCGAGCGTGTCAATATTGCAATAAAATTTTCATCTTGACATAAGTTAATAGCTTAGTTATTATTCTGTGGTGTCTAAAATTTAGCCGATGCTAACTTAACATTGCTGAAGAAATTTCAAGTAACTAATTTTGAGTATCAACTCTGAATTTTGTCTAAATTATAGGTATTTCCATTTTAAATTCTCCTAGAATAACCAATACATAATCTTAATTATATAAGGGGCGGTTTCAAAGTTACAACTAATATATAGGGCGGCTTCAATGTTAATTAAATATTAATCAACAGTGAATGCCAGTTGCAAAACTGATTTGACGGGCCCGCCAGAATAAAATTATCGGCCAATTATTGCCAATTTGGCGCATTGAAGCTGTCAGATGTTAATTGAATTAGCTTTCGAGGGTAACTAATTTAAACATCGGCAGTAGAAAACGCTGAAAAATGAAATGAGATTAGTTCGCAAAAATGCAACTGACGCATAGCTACACTTTCCTTGTCGTAATTTGCTAAAATTAAAAAAAAATAGTTTTGTCATGATTGAATCAGTATATGTTTGATCGTTTATAATCTAAAAATCAAATTCACAATCTTGAATGAATTTATAATTTTTGGATAAATAAATTACATGCAGCATAAATGGAGCAATAAATCCCGAGGCTGATGAATTCCTTTACAAGAGGTCAGGAGCAGGAGGTCAGGAGCAGGAGGTCAGGAGCAGGAGAAGTTCCCGCTACATTATTTGACGAGGCCTCGGCTCAGCGGAGTTCACGCTACATTATTTCACACGAAGATCAAAGGGAGCCGAGGTATAAAAGATACGCTCAGGAGTGAGAGGCTTCCAGTGTTCATGGATTGAAGCACAAATTAAATTTCAGATAAATTTCAAGTAGAATTTGTACAATGTTGACATGTTTACGTTTGGCTTACGAAACGCAATATCTGCTAGGTCGTTACAGGAACTTATATTGCATGAACAGCGATCTTAACGAGATAGAAAACCTGCATTAAAACACATTGTAATTTTAGTTACAAATTTTTCAAATTATACTTTAGATTATGACATGATGGATTTGTAACATTTTCGTGGAATCGTTAAAGTATTTTAAGTTTGGAAAAATGTAATTTTTATTTTTTTTTAATATACAAGCACCTTCAACCTCCAGCATAGGCCGGCTCGATATATCTGTATATACGTTTTTCTCTGCACCCGACTGGCCATGCCACAGACAAAAGAGCCTACACTACATTTAAATGTCTGGAATATATATTTATATACCTTATTTTTCGTATAGGTATTGATATATTACCTCCGAAAAAAAGTATATTAGCGAAACCGTGTTAATTCTAAATCCTTGCTATAAAATAGCTGCCACTGCCTATAACGATGTGTTCAACAGTTCAACAGGGAAAAAAATTTTATTAGGCCAACCGTTTTTGAGAACGACTTCCGCCCCAAACACTGGCCAAACAAAAGAGACCATATTCTGTTCTTCGCCTGAACGTAGTTACCTTCGACGAATTCTTGGAGTAAGTGGAGCGACCTATGGAAGCAGGTAATGAACTGAGAGAAAACATGAATTGCCAGCTCCTGGGTTCTGGATAAGAGTCTCGAACCAACAGGATGTTAGTGAATTCAGAGAAATATTCGTAAAATTCCTCGTCACGTTCGCCTTCAGACGTACCTTGGCCGTTTGGTGCTCATACAAAAGTTGAAATGAAGTGTGTCTGCCTAGAAGTGAAATATTGGAATGTGCTCTCGAAATATCTTCAGCGATGACTGCGTTTTTTATGTATCAGCGGATTGACTGAGTCAAATCCTTCGGCTGTTCAGGCTCCGCACACTGCTTCACCAATATAGAATAATTTAAAATTTATTTGCATCTGGTCTACGCCATGCATTTCACAATCACACTCAATTATTTTACCCTACGTGATCACGTCTACCTCTGATGACACTAAGCGTATGATTATAAGTACCTGGAATAATCATCATCCAAGTGAACGTGGCCGGCATCCTGACTGATCGTGACTCCATTTGATCGTGTCACGGTAAGTCCTAAGCAGATCACGGTCGAGTTTCATCCTCTTTGCCCGGACCGTTGAAGCTTCATTGTCAGGCAACAATGTTGATACCATTTGTCCCTTGATATTTCCTGATTGATGTCTTCCTTGTTGAAAGATAAGATCCTTCACATGCGATATGTTCATGAGCATTTCCTTGTATTAGCCTTTCCTGTTTATCAAGTCACGTCCTTGGTGACGTCAATTAGCGTAGCTACAGTATATCAGCTCTGCCTAGACGCGGAAATGTCAGTCTTGGGCCGAGAACCTTCGTGTATACGCCCATACTCCTGTCCTTAACAATCAGGACAGTAACTCTAAATTAATGTCAGAGCAGAAGATACACTCTAGACTTATCCCTACTTTAACTGGACGCCGAAGACATCAGTGTTAAAGCTACAACTTATAAACTTATTAACTGATTATCCTAAACTGTAAGCCGAACCAATAATCTTAAATAATATTAAATAATCGTCTACGCTATCTTCAACGTTGTCCTATAGAAACACCGTACACTGGCGCCCGAACAGTTTGTAAAGTGATTATCGAGTGATTATAGATAAGTGACTACGCAGAATTCTGTGTAGGGGAAGTTTCCGAAGATTTAATGCTCTACATCATCTATTACTTCTACAATTTGAGCATCGGACTTCGACACGGTCTACGAGAAGAATTCAGCGACGAAGATATACGGCTACAGAATCTACAAGACCCAGCATCTGCTTCAACGCAGCTAAGTAATAACTCGTGCGGGCTATATTGGATAATCAAAGCGCAACGTTTTCAGTGCATCAACGGCCGGAAATAAGTGATTATATGATATGCACAACGATCGCCACTATGCATCATGACGCAATCCCTGCACCTTTGATCAAGGAAAGCGTCCAAGAAAAAGAGGAGGAAAAAATGAAGAAAAAAGCGCCAGAAGAATACCACGATCTATGTGCAACGCGGTTACTGCGCATCTATCTCTACGTGCCACACGAATCTCCGCGGAATCTACGCGTGTGGACTTAAGCAAGCGTCGGGATCTTCTTCCAGCACGTAAGCTGAGTATTTTATCCCATATAAATGAGCCTGTTAAATTTAGTTGTTCTATCGTATGTGCATATTGACCTTTGTCGGAACGACGCCAATGGCGACACTATCGATATGATCCTTCCGCACCAAGCAGGTCGCACATCGTATAGTAAACTTTTTTTAATGTTATTTTAAAGCATGTTTTCGTAATGCTTTCTTTCCAAATTCAACATTGTCGAAGCAACGTTTGCCTATCTTATAGCTGTCTTTTTAGAATGCGTCGATCGAGCTACTAAAAACTCTCCTAGTATATGCACTCAATGTTAAATCGATATATAATTAATTCTATGGGCTACGATGACTTCATGAGAAGACATTCTAAAAACTAAATGCCCTCAGGCTGACACAATAACGTTGATCTATGTTGAAGCTGATTCCTTATTGAAGCTGATCTTGATTATCATAAGAAGCAGATAGGCGCAAATTATGCAGTTGAAATCGAATTCCTTATTAAACTTAATACTGCAACCCCTCTTAAAAATATAAACTTGATGCTGCGATCAATTTTAACTAAATAATAATATTATTGCGCTTTGGAACGATTGTTTCCTGACTATGATCGAATAGTTCTGATGTAAAACGATTCATTAGTCATTACTACTGTTACTAAAATGATTTTTTCTCATGGAATGTGCATTCTGCATGCATCAATGCAGTTTTTATAGCGACGTTATATGCTGCCATCTTATTATTATATTCCGCATGTTCAAATACTATATCCACGAGGATAAGTTTCAAGTACATAGCGAAATCCGTGCAATGACACGTGATCGAGAGCTGATAATTCAAGTACAGTAAGCTTTGAGCATCTGAGTGGACGCATTGACCTCTTGAGGCCTGGATAAACCAGTGCGACTCATCAGAGAACCTAGACGTATTGCAATATGCATTAATTTCACTTATAACGTCATATAAAGGTCAAATACTAAGCTGTAAATCCACATTATATCCAGCCATTTTAAATATGAGATGCTAAACTAATATTCCGACGTACAACCGTTACTGTGAAGAACGTACGATCGCGTATAAGCTGCTCTATAATAATTTACTAGGCTATGATTATAATATTACCATCTTGAGATGAAGATTGATTGTAAAGGAAGTCATTTTTTCACGATAGTGAACATAATCATGAGCAACTGCAGCTAATTATTCTAATTACCAGAGCCGATAACAATAGTGGATACGCTCTTATGAATATGTTTTATTCTTTTTCTGAACTATATGTTTCTCTGAACGTTCGATTCAATGACATTGACTTATTCAACGCATGGAAGTTACGGTTACCGACGGGTGTATGCATTAAATAAATGGGTGCATTGACGAATGTATCTATTGACAAATGCTTCGTATACGAAAAAGTGTGTTGATTGATAAATATAGATGCATTGACATTTAAAACGTGCATTGATGTATATCAAAGCGATATTCCTTATGAGTGAACTGTCTTATTGAGGACGAAAAGCACAATTAAAACGTTCTGACTACAAACGCTATTAATAGGAAACGTTAAAGTTTTTCCTGCAAGATTCTAATAGAAATCAAACTGTTAACAAGGTTTAAAGCCATAGTTGATTTTGGCAGGAATGTAGTTACAATAACGTGCGTTGCACCAGCGCGCGCGAACAAGCAAACGACGCGTAATGCATAAGCGGCAATGCCATGCACCGCAGCCGAGCATGCAGCCATGCAACGAGAGCGACTGCAGCCTTGAAAAGAAATGAGAGAACAGAAATAAAAACGAAACAAAAAGAGAGGCGCGAGGCCAGTAACGCTTTTCCTCAGAAGTTTACATTGCCTGCGAACTGCAAGCTTGTTATCAACGCATTCTCTCATCTCTCATGTCGTATTATGACTTGAATGTTTTTTCACTTTCGAATGGTACTTATCATTTTACCCTGCGTTACATTAAAGTAATAGCGTATTTAAAGTAAAGTTTCGTTACACATAGCGATTGACGATGTCTCATTTTATCTCTGAATGCAACAGACCAGCAAGCAAATTGAATGCATTTATTTATTGCAGTTGTATTTATTCATGTGGTGTTTTTCAGAAACAACGGTTACTACGACCTTTGACCTCCTCAACCCCCATGGTTCTGGCTGTGCGATGACCACTGATCCATTCCCTCGCAATGGTCTGGTCGTCGAGCATCTTTAACCATTGCAAATTGTAAGTAGATTGTATTGTTTAATTAAAACTAAATGCGAAAGCCATAAGTTTTATCATCTAGCATCAGAGAAAAACTTGATCACTGTGACTAATGGAGTAGTGAGTCCACTAATATTAAGATGATTACTTAATCCTTAGTAGGAGAGGTCGCAAGTCGAAACCATTAGGTAGACAGACCTCCGACTCACTAAAACTCATGCCCCCCCAAGGCATCCACAAACTTCAATTAAAGTGTACTGGTCAAGCTAAAGTAACGAGTGTGATCGTTAACATCATTATTCTTATAACTTATGACCATACAATATTAAAGTTATTATTTTGAGTGACGTAATCGAGTCCATGATTACCACAGGCATTTGACTCATATCAGTGAAGACTTATTTTCAATTAAATCCGCGTCTATTAGACAGCAATATTCTTGCGCGCCTTGTAAAACTGGCGGCGTTTAAATAATGATACGTACAGGCGTCATCGACCATTTGGGTAATTTCCAAATACGACAATTTTTTTTGGTTGTCACACGTCATTCGATACGAGCAGAACTTTAACGTACTAAAAAATTTACGACATACCAATGTCGCTTTAAAAACCTGCTATATTACTGTTACTTCCGTCTGGACTTATATATAGAGTGTCATTTATCAAGAAATAATAATAACACATTGTTCCTCGCACATTGGAAATGATTTTTTGAGACTATGCTGACTTATAGAAATTGAAAATAATCTCTACAAATTTACCGATATGCTTGATTTGCTATCGATGTCAGCTATGATGTGACTTTTATTGGATTCGATTTCTCATGTTTTATTTCCAATGCATACCATGTATTCTCTTGATTTATGCACAATTTTTTTATTGATTGCATTATTATGTATTGCATGTTTGGACACCGTTGTAAACCATCTCATTGTTGCAATGGTCTAGCTTGTCCTTAACACTTCAACTTATTCAACTTAACGTAAAATCAGCTGAACTTATAGCTAATGAGTTTCACTAACGTTAAAGTAATAAAAAAGAGACGATCCTCTTGCATTTTGGGTTCTCGTATTTTTTATTGGATATACTGTAATAGTTTCTCTAGCTATATTGTATATTTATCTATCTAATGCCCATGTGTATTGGTTCTTCCGCCTACGTCACGAGAGTCGGCGACGTGCTATCTCAAACCTTGGCATTGAAGACGCAAACTACAAGGCGAGTCATTGACCTAGCGTACGCCTGCAACGTCACAACGCTGACGTCACAGCTTGTAACAGCTGTTAATCAAAGCTCTCAACTCTGCGTACATCACGGAGACGGCAAGCACAAATTCAAGGATGCCGAATGAATTACAAGACGACGATCAGATGATCATCTTCCACAATGTCTCCTCCCGATGGCATCACGGTTATTTTTTCCGTGTGAAATGTTGAAAATTTTCTAAACGCACTTCCAAGATTATTGTCCACATCCATGGAAAATACGTTGGATCGATCTATCGCCGAAACCATCCTAAGCAGAATCCATCGTGATCGCATCCTTCGCGAACTTCGTCGAAGTTTGCCCACAGTGCAGTTATCTGACATACTGCTCACGCAGTTACGAGACTGATAGAGTAGCAAGATCATTGATCAGAGGCATATTTCATTTTAGCAAGCGATTTCGCTTG
>NW_025932078.1:30607-40199 GCF_000764305.2 Hyalella azteca | reverse complement strand
TAATAATCAACGCTAACGCGTTAATAATAATGAATTATGACAGCTCTAATAATTCATTCACGTCCGTTAGTACAAGGAGTGGTGAATATAAATAAAGAAAGCTGCCACATGACAATGAATTAAAATCACACGAGTTATAAGTTCTATTACTTGGAATAAATGTAGATACCAGAGATTATTTGAATATTTTATTGTCAATGCTGGAATGTGTGGCCATGTATCGCCGTGTTTTGGGTCCGTTATTCTGCGTGGCTGAATTGAGGGCAGGAAAACCTTTGCATTCTTGGGTGGAATATCGTGACTCGCACTCCAAAAATTTGAAGGGTCATTGTCCAAATAACGATGTACTTTTTTCCTTCTGTGAGCCATACACCCATACTGATACAGTTTATCAATGCTACGTCCACTATCTGCTCGTGCTGTGGGGAAGAGAGTAAATATTTGGACAAAATAACACATTAATTTTTCCGACGGTCGTCCGCGTTTGCCCGGCCAGTTTTGTCCAAACTCGCGGCGACGTCGCGCGGCCTCGCGAGAAAGTGAAGCGCAGCGGCTGCCGTCCGCACTTCCTTGTTCACTGCCGCGCGAACATTGAAGTTATTGATGATATATTACACTCAAATAAATTATTGACTGATGTCCAAGTAGCGATGCACATTGGGCATGTCCTTGTGTGGGTCATCCTGACCTAGTTTGACTCGGCAAACGGAGGATCATTGTTACTTTTGCTCTCTGTAGGTTAGAAAGTGGGTCACAATTTGGACAATATTGTAGCGGGCCAGCCTTGGTCGCTCTTAAAACGCTGTTAGTTTTATTCAGCCGCCGCACCTCTCAGAAAAAAGACCAAGGAGAAAAAGTACGAATAGATAGTGTTCTCGAGAAGCAGATGATTATGTGTAGGTAGCCAACTTTTGCCTGAGCCACTACCCATTTAATGTCTGTAAATATCTGTCTAAATATCTGTATAATGTCTGTAATTGTAGACCTTAATGAAACAAGTTTGTAGTTCTATGTCGTGGCTGCGAGTTCGCGAAATGTAAATATATGTTGTGTCCTTTGAAGATTCGCTGAGCCTCGTTATTTAATCCTCGTAAGCTAGGCAGAGACCCAGTAACGTCGTGTATGGAGCGTAGTTCTCCCGCTAAAATATGACCATTGTTTTGAGTGCACAAGTCGCCAGTGTGTGGCGACTTCATTCAATAATCTCGCCTGCTTAAAGAAACCTGATGTAATAATGATCAGAAGCGTCTTGTCTTGTATTATAATGACGAAAAACTATTTCTAAACTGTCGAAATGTCACCAAAAAAATTGTCATTTAATTCTGTTTCAAAGTTGTGTCGTTTCAAATTTGTGACTCAATTCTATTTTATTATAAAAATCAAGTTATTTACAGTGCTTCAGCAACTCACTTATTGCGGACCGCGAACGGCGTAGCAGCAGCGGTAAAGTTAACTAATAGTTAGATTAATATCAATAGATAAATCAATCGATATGTTTTTAAAGTTCTTGAAGATCTTTAGATGTAAAGATTTCATAGGCCATAAAGATGCTTTTTGTCGTTAAATATGTTATCAATACAGTCAAGTCAAATTTCTGCGGCAAAGATATTTGAATACAAGAATTAATTTTGTAATATCGTGCGTGTTTTTCGTTGTGTACACTGCAAGCGATGTGTGCACTGCAAGCGCTGTGTACACTGCAAGCGATGTGTGCACTGCAAACGCTGTGTACACTGCAAGAGATGTGTGCATTGCAAGCGATGTGTGCACTGCAAGCGCTGTGTACACTGCAAGAGATGTGTGCACTGCAAGCGATGTGTACACTGCAAGCGATGTGTGCACTGCAAGAGATGTGTGTATTGCAAGCGATGTGTGCACTGCAAGCGATGTGCAGGCGATGCGTAAAGAGGAAACGCAGTGCGCGGTCTAATTGCGTTCTTGCGTTGTGTTTCAGCAAGACTTGATGGTGCGCTTGAAAAACGATCTGCCGTACGTTACCTTTTTAGTTGTGACTGGAAGGATTAAACTCTGTGACTTGTCAGTGAAGTGGAACTCCGCTTCTGGTGCTTCTAGAACGCAGCTTCTGGAATTCGGCTTTTGAAATTCTGCTTGTTGAACTCTGCGTCCGGAATTCTGCATCCGGAACTCTGCATCCGGAACTCTGCATCCGGAACTCTGCAACGGGAATTTTGTTTCTGGAACTCTGCATCGAGAATTTTGTTTATGGAACGCTGCTTCTAGAACTCTGCATCCGGAACTCTGCAACGGGAATTCTGTTTCTGGAACTGTGCATCGGGAATTCTGTTTCTGGAACTTGCGTCCGGAATTCTGCATCCGGAACTCTGCATCCGGAACTCTGCATCCGGAACTCTGCATCCGAAACTCTGCAACGGGAATTTTGTTTCTGGAACTCTGCATCCGAAACTCTGCATCCGGAACTCTGCGTCTGGAACTCTGCATCCGGAACTCTGCATCGAGAATTATGATTCTGGAACTCTACATCGGGAACTCTGCTTCTGGAACTCGGCTTCGGAATTTCTCTTTCTGGTACACTTGCTACCGTATGTTGTGTAAATATGACCCTGAAATTAGCCATGTAAAGACACTATAAGAAGGTTTCAGGACGCTTTGATGGTCCCTATATCCTACCTTCACTTATTTCTCACTTTTTTGCTCCACTTAGGAGCAATAAAACTTTTTTCTGAGCTGAGCTGCGAGAAATTGGTTAATCATACGGAACTCTTTAATTGTGTTCCAGTGTTATTAGCTTTGCTGGAGTTTGTTGAGCACCTTGCCGAGCGTGTGTTGCCCGCGCAACAGTTCCAGCAAGGAGGTCATCACTGGAATACGAGGTCTAAACTTTCCCTTTGTGTACAACGACGAACTCTGCTACGTGCTACAGAAAATAACCTCGTGTTCACCATCGATCAAGCCCGTGTGTATAATCAGCAGGCAATTATTCATCATCGGTGAAAAATTCGCTGACCAGAAGTCGAAGAAAGTTATGCCTAAGTCGCCGATGTAGGTTGTTTTTCGCCGTGACATGCAGGATTTCAAGCGGTGACTGCCTGTCACCACGTAACAACGGTGACTGCCTGTCACCGCGGTAACAACGGTAACTGCCCGTCACCGCGGTAACAACGGTGACTGCCCGTCACCGCGGTAACAACGGTGACTGCCCGTCACCGCGGTAACTACGGTGACTGCCAGTCACTGCGGTAACTACGGACACAAATTCCGTGGTCCGGAATCGTGTCACGCTGTTGCTAACGGCGCCCGCGCCCCCGCTTCCTCCTAACAGCCCCCTAACGCCTGTGCAAGCTTGTTGCCAATTTCTCAGATTCAGTAAATTTATTATGTCTTAAAGTATGTTCGACTATAATAAGATTTTGTAAGGAATTATAATTCTATATAGGGTAAATTTAATTGCTAATTTTAATAGTTCAGGTTGGATTCGGGCTTCAGGGCAAGATGAGATTGTACTAATCGGTTTCTAATACCTTCGACGGTGCTGTGCCATATGTCAAAAATAGTATAGTTTTAAGGTTGTCGTTATAAGTTAACTTTAAGCTTGCATAGAGTCCGTTAATAACCTAAGTTAAAAGTAGACTTAAAACTATAATTTTCGTTCTATAATACATTTCAGTACTGTGTTACATTTAAACTACATTAATTGACTCGCACCACCTTAGTGATTTTGAGGTGTTAGAGGCTTGCGGTTTCGGGATTCCCTTTGAATGGGACCAAACTTCAAGCCAATCGGCTAACCATCTTCAGTCTTCTCTAGCACCTCATCCGGTGACAAGTCCGTCGATTTGTTATCAGTATCCCAGGACGCTATGACCGGAGTTCGGATACTGCTTCGTTGTCGCACGGAATGGGAGTTATGAGGTGCTGAGTTCTCCACGTCCGCATGTTCTCCTGAGCCCCAGTTGACCACTTACCTGCTTCAGCCGACTGCACCAGCGTGGCAACTTGTATGATAACCAAGTAAATTTACATTTAACTGCACACAGGGTAAATTTTTAAACGACAAGAAAAAAGTTTACCATCATCAATCAACATGAACGATTACTGTAGAACTTATACACCAAGAATTTCAAGAGATGAATAGACCAGACAATCGATGCACACAACCTCTACATTGATGGTATACGATTATAGTCTAGAACTTACGATTACTGTAGAACTTACGATTACTGCAGAACTTACAATTACTGTAGAACTTACGATTACTGTAGAACTTACGATTACTGTAGAACTTACGATTTCTGTAGAACTTACGATTACTGTAGAACTTACGATTTCTGTAGAACTTACGATTACTGTNTCAGAGTGACACACACGTGGCTGTGTCAGAGTGACACACTCGTGGCTGTGTCAGGGTGACACATGCGTGACTGTGTCAGAGTGACACACACGTGGCTGTGTCAGAGTGACACACTCGTGGCTGTGTCAGGGTGACACACGCGTGGCTGTGTCAGAGTGACACACACGTGACTGTGTCAGAGTGACGCACACGTGGCTGTGCCAGAGTGACATTCACGTTACAATCTTGTCGAGACAAATAGTAAAAGAAGGAAATGGTTGAGAAGTACGTAGAACATCGTTCGAAATCTTCCCTGCAGAGATAGGTTCATTCTATAAGGTTTCATTTTAACACGGTATTTCAAAGCGATAAAAAATCAAGGATAAAATGCATATTACCTCATACTCAACATGATCTTTTTGAATACCGTCACCAAGAGGACAATTAAATAATTTAATTTAATTTGATTTTTATTTTTTAACTATGTACGACCACTATTTCCAAGTATATCTTCAGGGATTTAGAAAGGCAGATTAATTCAGTCTTGACCAAGATGAATCTCGCCATCTTATTGCCCATTGTCTGCTGACTGTAACTCGTGCTACCAGGCTTTCAGGGACGAATACCATAGATCACGGTATGCATACCATTAGGTTCCACACCGCTTTCGTTTTCCGGATTACATATTTTATAGCCGGGTCAATTATGGCCTATATTTCACGCCATATGAAAGTGATGGACCAGTAGCCATCATTTATGTCGCCACATTACGCAGGCGAGAATTCAGTCCCAGCACAATAAACATGTAGATTTTCGACGCTTGTATAGCGTATATATATGTAACGCAGCACAATGAGCCGGAAATTGAAAGCGTATTCATGTATATCATGGCTGAATGAATGATGGAAGTCTAAATAGACAGCGTGAGGAAAATCATACCGCCCTTTATACTCTCACCGTCAAGGCGGTGACGTTTCGTTTGTGTGACTATAGCAATCAATCTAAGGTGAAATAATACAGGTTTCCCACAGTATTGAACAACGCTGCTAGTTCCCGGCCACGTGAGGGACCGAAATATAGAAACCATGTGTAAAATCTATATTTAAAAGGTTTATTTATAATGATTCACATTAGCCATAAATATATCAATACAAATTAGTTATTTGTCTTGCCTAGACAAATGTAAAGCAAACATAAAGAATACAATTCGTATTTATCTTTCGTATCTAATTATTGGCTTATAAAAAATACCCAAAACTATTACGAAGATCGCGTGACTTCAAGCGCAAGCAAGCCGCACTATCAGTTTGTGCACGATTATTCGTCAGAATTTATTCTATGGAGATAACTTCACTAAATTTGATTTGTCCATACCATTCACAACATGCTACATGATTGCGACATTATTATTTGAAGCTAAAAGAATGAAAATATCCATGTCCGATGAATTACTACTCCAGCAGGCTGGCTGTTCTTTAACAGGGTCCGAAGCTTGAGTCATTGGCTTCATCTTCAACGCGTGATATGCCAGGCGCTTCTTATTTTTAGCCGCTCTTTAACTTAGGCACTTATTACATCTCGGGTGCTCATTTTCTTAAACGCTATACGTTCTAAGCACTGTATTCCTTAATTAAGCTCTTCATATGATCAAATCTCAGAATTTTTTTATTTTAGATTCTGCGTATCTTAGACCTTCTAATCTTAGACTCCTCTTATCTTAGACTCTTCTCATATCAGATTATCCCTATCTTAGTATCCCCTTATCTTAGACTCTTCTTATTTTGGCAACTTCTTATCACAGACTCTTCATATCCCAAGCCCTTGCATTGGGCGCTCCTCATCTCAGAGGTTTCATGCTAAAGACAAATCAGGGGTCGAACGAACCCTGTGACCCTCAGCCGCGTATACAAACCGACATTTTTCTGTGTCAGAGTGACACACTCGTGGCTGTGTCAGGGTGACACACTCGTGGCTGTGTCAGGGTGACACACGTGACTGTGTCAGAGTGACACACTCGTGGCTGTGTCAGGGTGACACACTCGTGGCTGTGTCAGGGTGACACATGCGTGACTGTGTCAGAGTGACACACACGCGGCTGTGTCAGAGTGACACACTCGTGGCTGTGTCAGGGTGACACACGCGTGGCTGTGTCAGAGTGACACACACGTGACTGTGTCAGAGTGACGCACACGTGGCTGTGCCAGAGTGACATTCACGTTACAATCTTGTCGAGACAAATAGTAAAAGAAGGAAATGGTTGAGAAGTACGTAGAACATCGTTCGAAATCTTCCCTGCAGAGATAGGTTCATTCTATAAGGTTTCATTTTAACACGGTATTTCAAAGCGATAAAAAATCAAGGATAAAATGCATATTACCTTATACTTAACATGATCCTTTTGAATGCTGTTACCGAAAGGACAACTCGCAACTTTAATGTGTATTAAATTTTCAACTACGTACGACCACCATTTCCAAGTTTATCTTCAGGGATTTAGAAAGGCAGATTAATTCAGTCTTGACCGAGATGAATGTCGCCATCTTATTGTCCATTGTCTGCTGACTGTAACTAATGCTACCAGGCAGTCAGGTACGAATACCATAGATCACGGTATGCATACCATTAGGTTCCACACCGCTTTCGTTTTCCGGATTACATATTTTATAGCCGGGTCAATTATGGCCTATATTTCACGCCATATGAAAGTGATGGACCAGTAGCCATCATTTATGTCGCCACATTACGCAGGCGAGAATTCAGTCCCAGCACAATAAACATGTAGATTTTCGACGCTTGTATAGCGTATATATATGTAACGCAGCACAATGAGCCGGAAATTGAAAGCGTATTCATGTATATCATGGCTGAATGAATGATGGAAGTCTAAATAGACAGCGTGAGGAAAATCATACCGCCCTTTATACTCTCACCGTCAAGGCGGTGACGTTTCGTTTGTGTGACTATAGCAATCAATCTAAGGTGAAATAATACAGGTTTCCCACAGTATTGAACAACGCTGCTAGTTCCCGGCCACGTGAGGGACCGAAATATAGAAACCATGTGTAAAATCTATATTTAAAAGGTTTATTTATAATGATTCACATTAGCCATAAATATATCAATACAAATTAGTTATTTGTCTTGCCTAGACAAATGTAAAGCAAACATAAAGAATACAATTCGTATTTATCTTTCGTATCTAATTATTGGCTTATAAAAATTACCCAAAACTATTACGAAGATCGCGTGACTTCAAGCGCAAGCAAGCCGCACTATCAGTTTGTGCACGATTATTCGTCAGAATTTATTCTATGGAGATAACTTCACTAATATTTGATTTGTCCATACCATTCACAACATGCTACATGATTGCGACATTTTTATTTGAAGCTAAAAGAATGAAAACATGCACGTCCGATGACTTACTACTCCAGCAGGCTGGCTGTTCTTGAATATGAGTCATTGGCTTTATCTTAAGCGCGTGATATGCAAGACGCTTCTTATTTTTAGCCGCTCTTTAACTTAGGCACTTATTATATCTCGGGTGCTCATTTTTCTTAAACGCTATACGTTCTAAGCACTGCATTTCTTAATTAAGCTCTTCATATGATCAGATCTCAGAATTTTCTTATTTTAGATTCTGCGTATCTTAGACCTTCTAATCTTAGACTCCTCTTATCTTTGACTCTTCTCATATCAGATTATCCTTATCTTATGCTCCCCTTATCTTAGACTCTTCTCATATCAGATTATCCCTATCTTAGACTCTTCTTATCTTAGACTCTTCTCATATCAGATTATCCCTATCTTAGACTCTTCTTATCTTAGACTCTTCTCATATCAGATTATCCCTATCTTATGTTCCCCTTATCTTAGACTCTTCACATATCAGATTATCCCTATCTTAGACTCCCCTTATCTTAGACTGTTCTCGTATCAGATTATCCCTATCTTATGCTCCCCTTATCTTAGACTCTTCTTATCTTAGACTCTTCTCATATCAGATTATTCCTATCTTTATAGACTCCTCTTATCTTAGCCTCTTCTCATATCAGATTATCCCTATCTTACACTCTTCTTATCTTAGACTCCCCTTTTCATAGACTGTTCTCATATCAGATTATCTCTATCTTATGCTCTTTTTATCTTAGACTCTTCTTATTTTGGCAACTTCTTATCTCAGACTCTTCATATCCTAGGCGCTTCAGATCCTAAGCACTTGTCTTGGGCGCTCCTCATCTTAGACGTTTCATGCTGAAGACCATTCAGAGGTCGAATGAACCCTATGACCCTCAGCCGCGTATACAAACCGACATTTTATGGGACGTGCATTGCCTTCAAACCCCACACACTCCAGCCTATTGATAATAAGATTTAATACCAGCTCCCTGAATGCCACGTAAAATATCCCTTGGTATATCAAGACGCTAGTTCATTTAGTCAAGAAACAATAATTCAATATAAGGTAATTTCAATTAAGATTTTCAAGTCAAAACTCAAGACAATAAATTGACCGAATTGACAGGTCAGTGTGTAGCAGAGCGCTGCTGTTGTGGACGGCGAAAGGGCCGAGTGTGTGAAAGTATTTGGCGTACATTGGCGTAAAATGTAGGCCGCACCATTACATGCGTATAGTGTGACGCCGAGGTGTAGGCCGCACCATTACATGCGTATAGTGTGACGCCGAGGTGTAGGCTACACCATTACATGCCTACGCAGAGTGATGCAGAGTTGTAGACGTCAGACGTCACCATCACATGCGTATTTGCAGTGTGACGCTGAAAGCCTTCGTATATACGCACTTCCCTTCGCCCGTATAATACGCCGTTGGGCCAGCGTCAGGAAATGTCTGTGTTATTTACAATTATTTTCGCATAAATTGTAGATTACGATGTTGCGTAATTTCAAATTTTCCTTTGATTATAATTATATTGAGTTATTCTCATAATTTTTTGTAGAATGATCACTGACATGGTATTTTGTTGTACTGTATATGTTATTAAAGCAGATGAACATCAGGGCCTTTCCCCCGTCCTTGGGCCCGATGAACTTGGTCTTTGATATCCCAGATGATTTTTTGCGTGTTTCAAACTGATATTCTTGCTAATAATTACAAATTAGTTCATTAAAAATAATATAAAATATAATATAATATAATATAATATAATATAATATAATATAATATAATATAATATAATATAATATAATATCTTATAATAATACAATATGTTTCCGACTGACAATTTCTTAGCTGCACATTTGATAATTATAATATAATATAAT
>NW_025932078.1:0-29838 GCF_000764305.2 Hyalella azteca | reverse complement strand
TGTTGTGTCTGTTGCTGACATGTGTTGACTGCAGGCGGGATGTTGGGTGAATGTTGTGTCTGTTGCTGACATGTGTTGACTGCAGGCGGGATGTTGGGTGAATGTTGTGTCTGTTGCTGACATGTGTTGACTGCAGGCGGGATGTTGGGTGAATGTTGTGTCTGTTGCTGACATGTGTTGTCTGCAGGCGGGATGTTGGGTGAATGTTGTGTCTGTTGCTGACATGTGTTGACTGCAGTTACAGGCGGGATGTTGGGTGAATGTTGTGTCTGTCGCTGACATGTGTTGACTGCAGTTGCAGGCGGGATGTTGGGTGAATGTTGCGTCTGTTGCTGCCATGTGTTGCCTGCTGCTGCAGGCGGGATGTTGGATGAATGTTGCGTCTGTTGCTGACATGTGTTGTCTGCAGCTGCAGGCGGGATGTTGGGTGAATGTTGCGTCTGTTTAATAATCAACGCTAACGCGTTAATAATAATGAATTATGACAGCTCTAATAATTCATTCACGTCCGTTAGTACAAGGAGTGGTGAATATAAATAAAGAAAGCTGCCACATGACAATGAATTAAAATCACACGAGTTATAAGTTCTATTACTTGGAATAAATGTAGATACCAGAGATTATTTGAATATTTTATTGTCAATGCTGGAATGTGTGGCCATGTATCGCCGTGTTTTGGGTCCGTTATTCTGCGTGGCTGAATTGAGGGCAGGAAAACCTTTGCATTCTTGGGTGGAATATCGTGACTCGCACTCCAAAAATTTGAAGGGTCATTGTCCAAATAACGATGTACTTTTTTCCTTCTGTGAGCCATACACCCATACTGATACAGTTTATCAATGCTACGTCCACTATCTGCTCGTGCTGTGGGGAAGAGAGTAAATATTTGGACAAAATAACACATTAATTTTTCCGACGGTCGTCCGCGTTTGCCCGGCCAGTTTTGTCCAAACTCGCGGCGACGTCGCGCGGCCTCGCGAGAAAGTGAAGCGCAGCGGCTGCCGTCCGCACTTCCTTGTTCACTGCCGCGCGAACGTTCAAGTTATTGATGATATATTACACTCATTGAAGTTATTGATGATATATTACACTCATATAAATTGTTGTCTGTTTGTTCAAGTAGCGATGCACATTTGGCACGCCCTTGTGTGGGTCATCCTGATCTAGTTTGTCTCGGAAAACGGAGGATCATTGTTACTTCTGCTCTCTGTAGGTTAGAAAGTGGGTCACAATTTGGACATATGACCCTTGTTTTGAGTGCATAAGTCGCCAGTATTTGGCGATTTCACTCAATAATTTCGCCCGCTTAAAGAAACCTGATGTAATAATGATCAGAATCGTCTTGTCGTGCATTATAATGATGAAAAACTATTTCTAAACTGTCTAAATGTCACAAAAAATTTGTCACTTAATTCTGTTTTAAATTTGTGACTCAATTCTACTTTATTATAAAAATCTAGTTATTGACAGTGCTCCAGCAACTCACTTATTGCGGACGACGAACGGCGTAGCAGCTGCGACAAAGTTAGCTAATTTTTCGATTAATATTAAAAGATAGATCAATCAATATGTTTTTAAAGTTCTAGAAGGTCGTTAGATGTAAATATTTTACAGACCATAAAGATGCTTGTTGTCGTTAAATATGTTATCAATACAGTCAATTCAAATTTCTGCGGTAAAGATATTTGAATACAAGAATTAATTTTGTAATATCATGCGTGTTTTTCGATGTGATATGCGTGTGGACGAATATGGTATATGCTTTATTCGAAATATATTTAAATTTTACTCCACATTCTTTCAGTGTTTAGTAAAGTAAAAGATTATTTTTAAAATTTTAACTGTTGCCGGAATGGAAATTTGTCATTCACGGATATATGGAAATTTTTTTATTAACGCTAGTCGATTATGGGAAACGCTTGTTATGAGAGTTAAGAAATACATGTTTAAAGAGATTATGATTATTGTACGTACGAAGATGCTTCCCGTACGTTTGGCAGAACCCGAAACTGCGATGCCTGTCGTTGTGCTAATGTTGTACAATGTCAGACGATGTGGTATCCGGCTACTGCTGAACCGGNGTTGCGTCTGTCGCTGACATGTGTTGTCTGCAGCTGCAGGCGAGATGTTGGGTGAATGTTGTGTCTTTTGCTGACATGTGTTGACTGTAGCTGCAACAACCTATGTGTTACAGACACATATTTCTTTGCCACATATAATGCAACGTAAAGAAGTGCGCGCAAAACTGGTACCTTCAGTTTTTGTTCCAAGTCCAATGTATGAATTTTTTTTATTTGAGAGCTGGTTAACCTTTAGATCTCTGTGTGCCACTTATATACGGAGAACTATATTGATCTAAATTTGGTATTCATCAAACTGCTGAGTCATGGCCCGTGTCAAGTTAATCTCTACATGATGACCCTTAGCTCCATTGTTCTGACTGTGCCGGAAATAATGGCCGCTTTCAAATGAGATCAAGAAAATTTTTTCACGCACAATAGCAATTGTCAGTTGATATAGATTAAATTCAAGATTTACCCCAGATTCATTTATATTTCACCCAGTCCCTAACATCAACGACGAAAAATGGAACTTTACAACTGGTTATTCTAACTGATAAGTTATTTATAATATACATGTAATAGAATTTACAGCCGATGATTAAAATTTTATCAGACCTTAGAGAGATGTCAATATTTCTCGATCATTCAGAGAAATAAGTGAGATGTTGTCCAAATTGTGAGGCACTTTTTTGCTTTTGTATGGCTCATTCCTACTCAGTTTTTCTCGACTAAAGAGCATATCTTTGTAACGTCTGCACTCTGCTCATGCTATGAATTAGGAAATGTTCAACGGTTCGAATAAAATGACGCAATCATTTTTTGCGACTGCGCTAGTTTACGTAAATTATTGGAATATGGCAGAATTTTCTTGTTTAAAAGCGTATTATAATGACCAGAGAATGCATTATAATGTTCAAGGAGTCGAACAATTCTTTAGATGGCGTTGGTAGATCAAAAGGCAGATTTAGCAAATAATAATAATATATTAACGACGTTTCTAATGTATCAACATTCATTTTCAAGTTAAGAGAAGCATTGAATAATGAAATTTTGGTACACAAAAGTACATAATACATGTAAATAGGATACTACAAGGAAATTTTAAACGGGAAATGACTCTAAATGTTTACGTAAATGTAGCATCTCAACCCTGACTGCTTGTGCAGTGGGTAAGAAAGTGTCTCTCTTTTCTGACAATATGACCAATTTATTTCTGAGTGTTGAATGCAGCATCTAAACCATGGTGCTGCTTGCTCACGCTCTCGTGCTGCTCGCCCCATCTCGCTTTCATCGCAGCGCAGGAAAGCGAGCTTGCTTCATATTCAGGGGCTGCGTATATGCTTATTTTCCAGCGATAATAGCGGTTCATTCGGGCTACATTTTTGATCTCGGAAGTTTGGATAAGAGGATTCAGTGATTGCCTGAGGATACGGTAATTAAGAGTAATTATTTATAAGGATGTGGGACTGGCATCCGTCCTCTAGCTACGCTGATGCTTTCTTCGGTCGTATAACTCCCAGCATCGTTATTATGTGATGGCTTGTATCACCTCATGTCGCAGCATATTCACCATGTCGTTATGCACAGTTATGTGAACACCTCATGTCGCAGCATATTTACCATGCCGTTATGCATAGTTATGCGACCACCTCATGTCGCAGCATATTTACCATGTCGTTATGCATAGTTATGCGACCACCTCATGTCGCAGCATATTTACCATGTCGTTATGCATAGTTATGTGACCACCTCATGTCGCAGCATATTTACCATGCCGTTATGTATAGTTATGTGACCACCTCATATGTCGCAACATATTTACCATGCCGTTATGTATAGTTATGTGATCACCTCATGTCGCAGCATTGTTACCATGTCGTTATGTATAGTTATGTGATCACCTCATGTCGCAGCATTGTTACCATGCCGTTATGTATAGTTATGCGACCACCTCATGTCGCAGTATATTTACCATGTCGTTATGCATAGTTATGTGATCACCTCATGTCGCAGCATATTTACCATGCCGTTATGTATAGTTATGTGACCACCTCATGTCGCAACATATTTACCATGCCGTTATGTACAGTTATGTGATCACCTCGCGTCGCAGCATATTTACCATGTCGTAATGCATAGTAATCACCTCATTTCGTAGCATATTTAGCATGTCCTTAGCATAGCCATGCGAGGCTTGACGGCTATTTTGTGTGCAAGCGCCGATCTTGTCGTCGTATCCTGAAGATATTCGCGCTACCGAAGTGTTTCCATGCTCAGGGCTCAGCGCTCTGCTTTACCAGTAATTAAAGCTGGATATTTTCACTGAGTTAAGTATGCCAGCCTGCGCTACTTAATTAACTGCTTCTCATCTTGGCTGAGATCTCTTCTCGTTATCGCTTTCATCTGCTCATTGTTGAGCTGCAAATGCATTAAGCCACATGGGCGTGTCGGTACAGAAAAAACGCTTCTCATTTAGCTCGAGCTGCAGTTTCCTTGACGCATGTTTTCATCTTGTGCAGTTTCCCCGACGCTTAATTGCTTAAATTTTGTGCAATTTCTCCAACGCTTGTTTCAATCTTGTGCAGTTTCCCCAACGCTTGTTTAAATCTTGTGCAGTTTCCCCAACGCTTGTTTCCATCTTGTGCAGTTTCTCCGACGCTTGTTTAAATCTTGTGCAGTTTCCCCAACGCTTGTTTCCANAAGGCTCGTGACGTTCGTGACACACGACGTGTGAAGGCTCGTGACGTTCGTGACACACGACGTGTGAAGGCCCGTGACGTTCGTGACACACGACGTGTGAAGGCTCGTGACGTGTTGACGATGAGTTGCAGGTTTCAGGGCGGCGGCTCCCCGCGTTAATTACAACGTCTGGCGAGTTTCTCTTCCTCGAGAATATCGGGAAAAGGAATCAAATATCGACTAGATAAGGGATGATTTCCAATTGTTCTGTTGAACGCAGCATCGATGATTGCAGCATCAATGATTGCTGCATCAATGAATGCTGCATCGATGATTGGTGCATCAATAATTGCTGCATCAATGTTTACTACATCAATGATTGCTGCGCCAATGTTTACTACATCAATGATTGCTGCGCCAATGATTGCTACATCAGTGATTGCGGCTTGTGTATATATAGTAAATAGTTCTGCACAATTGAATGCTGCAAGCGTTTATTAATTGCTGTACGGTAAGGGATCCGCCCCAGGTTCTCAGTTGTATATCTCCTTTGGATAAAGTGTGTAGTTGTCACTTGATCCTTAGTGCGTATACAGTATATTTAACAGATTTGGTTCACGATCCAGACTCCTGTAAGAAACAACAAAACTAAAATTAATAAAAGATAAGACGAATCGGATCACCAAAATATATACAAATTAATTCATCCTGATCAATACATACAATACCTTACCAGAATCTATGCACACTGAATAAATGACCGACCGGATGACACGAAAGAATATCAACAAATGCTAACAGCCACGACACGCATATACACTTTGCCAGTGTGGGTTCTGGGACAGTAATGGCCATTATAGTAAAACCTATTCTCCGGATGAAAGCTACGGATATCTCTACAATAGATTAAAATCATATATAAAATGAATGCGTAAATATATGAGCAAAATCAGTAGCAAAATTAATAACAGACGAACGCCTACCACTGCATTACGAATGAATACTGCATGCGTTTGTCGCTGCATGAATGAATACTGCATGCGTTTGTTTCTGCATGAATGATTGCTGCATGGGTTTGTTGCTGCACGAATGAATGCTGCGCGTATAATTGCTGCATGCGTTTGTTGCTGCATGAATGAATGTTACATACAGTGATTGATGCGCTGCTTGAGAATGCCCAATTTGTTTTCCATTTCGGCAGCCGGAGGGTAGAGCTAGCCGATTATATCTCGGTCGTTTCCTGGAGCTCATGCATGTTTCTTCCCAATACCGGCCATCGGAAAGCAACAACGGTTTCCCTATTTTACACATCACTTTCGTAACGGAAACCATCTTAGCTTGAGATGATTAAAGTTTTTCAATTAACAGAATTTTTAGGTCAAGCATGAAATAGCTATAAAAGTCATAAACAGCAATTGACATGTTACTTGTCAAGGCTGACGTGGACATTGATGAAATTGCTGTTGACGATCTTCTGGGCCGTCATATTCTTAGCGCATTTGAGGGAATTCACATGAGTTCTGGATGTTTACGCATGAATGTGTTTATGTTTCTCCATGTTGCTTAGCTCGAAGATTTTCCTGTCTTCTTGCAATTAATAATAAATCATTTGTAGGTCTTTGTTAACTACAACGTCTGGCAAGTTTCTCTTCCTCAAGAATATCGGGAAAAGGAATCAAATATCGACTAGTTAAGGGATGATTTCCAATTGTTCTGTTCAAAGCAACATCAATATATTTGCTGCATTAATGATTGCTGCATCAATGATTGCTGCATCAATGTTTGCTACATCAATGTTTGCTACATCAATGATTGCTGCTTGCTTTTATATAGTAAATAGTTCTGCACAATTGAATGCTGCATTCAATCGTTTATTAATTGCTGTACTGTAAGGGATCCGCCCCAGGTTCTCAGTTGTGTATCTTCTTTGGATAAAGTGTGTAGCTGTCACTTGATCCTTAGTGTGTTTGCAGTGTATTTAACAGATTTGGTTCACGATCCAGACTCCTGTAAAAAACAACAAAACTAAAATTAATAAAAGATAAGATGAATCCGATCGCTAAAATATATAGAGATTATTTCTTACTGATCAATATATACAAAACCTTACTAGAATATATGCCATTAGCAAGACCTATTATCCGAAATTGGGCTACGGATATCACTAGATTAAAATCCTATATAAAATGAATACGTAAATAAATGAACGAAATCAGTAGTAAAATTAATAACAGACGAATGCTAACCACTGCATTACGAATGAATGCTGCATGCGTTTGTTTCTGCACGAATGAATACTGCACGTATTATTGCTGTATGCGTTTGTTGCTGCATGAATGAGTGCTGCATGAATGAGTGCTGCATGCTTTTGGTGCTGCATACAGTGATGGATGCATGCGCTTGTTGAGAATGCCCACTTTGCTTTCCAATTCGGCAGCCGGACGAAATAGAGCCGACAATATCTTGGACGTTTCCTGGAGCACATGTTTCTTCCCAATACCGGCCATCGGAAAGCAACTACGGTCAAGATAACAAACAATGTCACGGTCAAGATAACAAACAATGTCACGGTCAAGATAACAAACAATGTCACGGTCAAGATAACAAACAATGTCACGGTCAAGATAAGAAATAATGTCACGGTCAATGATAACAAATAATGTCACGGTCAAGATAAGAAACAATGTCACGGTCAAGATAAGAAATATGCGGCCACACTGAGCCATATCAGCGGATGGCGAGCCATCGTTTCCGCCGGTGCTTGGCAATATTCCCATCGAAACTCTTCCTTCATACATAATAGTTATATATATCTTATATGCCTTCTTAAATGCATAAAAGCAGTGCTTCTTAGATGCCGAGGTCACATGGGCCCCGGCAGTTGAGCTGTTAGCTGCACAGCACGTGGAGTGTAACCGTTGAATGTTTACAACTTCGATGCTCATTGCGTTGCCGTTTTTTTCTGCGGGTTAACTAAACTACAGGAATAACTAAACTACAGGAATTGTTCGGTCAATTCAATAAAACCATAACAAATTTTGAATACAAATATCAGAGGACATGCGCACTGTCATCGTCGGTGAGTTCTACACTTTAAGTGACATATGCAAGCTGCGAAAAAACCTATTACTTGTCCTGTACAGTGGGGGTTTTGTGTGTATAATATATTATGTCAGCTATAGATAAGGCCATATGTTAGTCTGACGCTGATTCTTAACCACCAGCGAACATGCCAATTATGATCAAAATTTGCAAAACTTGTTGCGGATTTGATTGTTCAGCAAAAAAATTAATCATGGAGTCACTCCTTGATAATAAATCACAAAAAAACTAATTAATCATGCTGCAAATTACTGGTAAATTATAAAGCTAACTAATCACCCACCTTATAATTGGTCACGTCGATTCTCTGCATCGCCAGCACGAATGCAAATTAGGTAGCTATTTGCACGCTTACTTTATTCACTTTCTCCTCATCTTCATACAGTGCATGTAGCTTTGAATTATCAAAGTGTATAAGAATACATGAATTCGTACAGTGTAGGTATACTCGAATTCATTCGCTTATACTCGAATTCATTCAGTGTAGGTATACTCGAACTAATTCACAGAATATAACCTAGCAAAATCTTTTTGCTGTTAATAATTTTTTTCAATTTTGCACATAATTTACGCCATCAGCTTTATTTAACTCGACTGACTCGAGTTAGTGAGAGAATAGCGAAGTACGAAGTAAGTTAGTGAACGATGTGGTCATGTAGGACGGTCAAGAGTTGGTCATGCCTGGCTAGTCAGCTGGTGCATGCGTATTTACTGAGTATATTTAATGAGGATATTTGCCAAGGATGTTTGTTAAGGTTTGCATGCGTTTAACTGGTGAGGCTCAGGACTATCTAGCGGGAATTCCTTGCAGGTAATTGGCAACACTTTCGCTGCCACTCTTACAGGTGCATTATTTTTTACGAGTGAACGTACGGACCCTACGCGGTCAAGCAATTAGGAAAAAAACGAAGGGAAAATCTTACAAATGATATTGTTAAATTGTGCCCCGTGGAGTTTGCTCGGCAAATATGGGCATCAGGACAAGAAAGTTGTACACAACTAATGCAAAACAATAATAATGCAGTGCAATTTGTCTGCCTCATATGCGCTGCACTGCAATGCATTCCTTACAAGAAAAATCAGGAAATATTGGTTGTAAAATTTTAACGCCATGTTCCAAGCGCTGAACGATCCGCGATCGCGCACGAACTTGCGAGAGCGAGGGCAACCACAAACTGCACACACATCAGAAGACCGAAGAGTACGTTTTGAAAAAAATTTGCAGATAAAGTGTTTTTTTTTTATTTCGGGAAAATATCAAGAGATTATTTGAATATATCTGACTGCTTAATCCTAATAGACATTTGTGACAATGAATCTCTCATCGGAAAAAATCTTTCGCTGTAATCGTATAATTATCGAAACTTACGGTCACACAACGTGGAGTTTACAGACCATCCGCAAGCAAAGCAGTAAATGACGTCACGACTTTCACGTGTGACGTCACACCTGGTCGGTTGGTCCTGAGATGGAGAAAACGCAATGACGATGCCGGGCCTGCAGCAAGCTAAACCCATGCTTCTCTTGATTTCCGTGCAACGAGCGAGAATTGTCAATAGTTCGTTTTGTCAATATGTTATGTTGAAAATATGTTATTCGCTAAAAAGCAAAAACTGTATGCTGTAAACAAGATAACAATTGTCAATTGTTTTCTTGTCAACATGTGATTGACTAAAGAACAAGAATTTTCAGTATGTTAGGTCGCCAAAATGTTAACCACAAAATATAGTGCATTATCGTTAATTATAATAGTTCATTTTGTGCTTCTGGTTATGAATTACTAAGCATATTCATCATGAACTCAATTTAAATTTAATGACGAGAGTTTTCACTTTCACCGTCGGACATCCAGACATCTATTTTGGAATCATCAGACGTGTGCAAGTGATGGCATCAGTTTCGTGCCCCCGAAATTTAATTCCACGTTGGAATTCACTGTTAACTGTTGGACTGAAGCCGTTATCCGTTGTGTACACTCAGAGAAATAAGGTGACTTGGTCTAAATAGCGATGGACTTTTCTTTGTTTTATGCGTCATCTTGACCCGGTTTGGTCTTACTATATAGGGCGTATCGTGATACGCGCAGAAATGGTATTAGTATTAGCACAATATTAAACGCTATTTTTCTGAGCGTAGAGGAATCTCGTGGTCTTAAACCCAAATGAGTAAACGCTCATCCATTGCATTTAACTGCCCGTTATTTATCTGAATTTATTACAATTCAGCGCCATTGGGTTGGAAGCTATAAGCCTAAAGTCACCACCCGTACGGGAGTTTCACTTCACATCGCGGCTATGTTTTTCACAAACGATACGTCTTTGCCCCGCATTGCCTCGGTTACAGCTTTATTATACAGTAAGAGAGAAAGTTTCACAACCCATTACTTTCTTTTCGAGTTCAGTTATGTGAACGGATCCATGTAACTAAAGACCATGTCTTTCTCGGCTATATATAATCATTCTTCTTTTCCTTCCTAGTCATCCTCGAGACAAGTGAAACCTGTTCAACGGGACTCTTCTGGACGCTGAATCCGAGCGTGGAAAGCGTGTTGATATAAGACGCCAGTGATGCTATAAAATTGGTTATAAGGGCCTCCTCGTTTTTCTTCAATTCCACTTTGATTGACTATTGCAGAGTGTACCGATAAATGCGTGTTTGAGCTGGCGTTTTTACTTTCTGTTTTATGATGCATGTATTTTATTTATATATATATTTTTGTTATAATACATGCGTTTATTAAGCATCAAGCTTTTTTTATGTTCCCGAAATGTGCTGCAGATCATGTAAAGGAATTATTTGCAGCGCTTACTTTTCCCCATTTTAGAATATATTAACCGTTATTAAACGTTGATTATTATAATTTATTTTTGTTTTCGTTGTTTCAGTGATCCTGGCAGCTGTCCTGAGTAGCCCTAGACACGCGACTTGCACCCCAGGCCCGGCGCCCCCTTACACATCCCTCTTCCTATCTCCCGTCGCTCCCCAAAATGTGTCGTTCCGACAGCAGCTGAGCATCGCCCCCCTCAGCAGGGGACTTACCTTAACTCCAGCACAAGCTTCCCCAAGCAGTCATGGGGACGAACAGCAATGGCTTCCCAAAAGCCAAGATGAAGCGAAAAGAACGGATCGGAAGTTGTTCAACAAAAATTCTAAAAAGAACCTCGTTGGAGGTATCCAAGATGATGAGCTTTATTCGCCCAGTAATCTGCTAAACGACACAGAATCCGAATCAACCAAAAAAATTGTTGTCAAGGACGAAAATTTTCAAGATCTTACAAAATCTACTGATTATGATGAAGTGGGAACAACCGCCGAGCAGTTTTACTTGCAAGAATTGGAGCAGCAGCTGCAGAAAGCAAAGGAGGTGCGCTTAGACCGTATCGATCTTCGCACTTGGAAGCAGAAGTTGCTTAAAGCAGCTGGCGATGACGTAGGGCTTCACGCAGACCTCAGTGGTTTCATGCAAGCACTTTCTTCTGCTAAAGATGCTCCCGAAAGTGGCTATGAGACCACGCTGTTGGCTCGTCCAGAGCCATCAACGAACTTCATCACGGAAGACCTCGTACCTTCAATGGACTCGACGTCTAAGATGTCAGTGCACAGTTCGAGGGAGGTCACTTCAGCTGAGGTTCGAGATATGGCATTGAAAAGGTGGCTTAAATCCTCCTCTGCAGCTATCAGTTCTGATGAAGCTGAGCGCAGGAAAATCGAAGAACTCTCCTACAAAATTCTCAGCCTAGCAGACCCTGAAGAAGAATCAAAAGACGAAGCCAACGACCGTGAGATATACAAGGCAGTTTTCACCAGTGTTGCTGCGTATCAAATAAGGAAACTGCAGCGAAAGTTGAGAAAGTGAGTGATGTTTTTCTTTTTTTAGTGTTAGTGAGTCCAGAAATGTTTTTTTTATTAATACCAAAAAGTTGGTAGCGTCGCCGTCTAACACTGCAGGCTAAAAACCTTCTTGTGTGAACTTCTTTTTCATGTTTCTATTAGGCTGAAGAGTTAGGCTTTGCATTGAAGTTCTTCTTACTGGGACATCATACAAAATACAGGGGCAAGTTTTTACGTCATTTTGTCAGCATTATGACCGATGTAGCTTGACCAGGGAAACCGATGAGGTTTTGTGCGGTTCGATGTGACAAACCTGCGCATGATTGCTGCCAGGCCAGCGGCACTGTAATTTTTTCAAGATTTAACTTGAGCCAATCAACCTAGTTAACATGCATTACGCAATTTTTCTTCGAAGTATATTCAATGAAAATTAACACTATTACATTACTGATTATGAATAGTTCCTAATTATACTGAAAAGTTCTTCGTAAGTAGATTTTTGGAACGCTCCTCTTAGGTGATGCCCTAATACCCTATTTATAATTTATTACTTGTGTCCATTTTCAAAAATTACATTGAAAATACAACTAGAAATTTCAATGCATGACTCTTATTAATATACTATTTCACGCACAAGCTGTGCACAAATTAAAAATTCGTGTCCGTAAATTTAATGAATTTAATTTCACATTACACAATCCGCGATGCAAATAATGTTACGAATATTAATATTCTACCATATTATATAAATATATGAACTATGTAACAATTTATTAATATTCTGCTATATATTGTTTATTTCAAATGTACGCTGGCTAAGATTGCGCGTATCGTACCCTACGGAACAACTGAAATCTATAAGCGATTTTAAACTTACCGTCCGTTGAAAAGATTTGAACAAAAGGCCAGTCTAGTCAAGAAAAGTACAAGAATCGGCGACAGGCCTATCCAGGCCTATTATTCAATGCCGAAGATACTATACTATTGCTATATTATACTATACTATACAATACTATACTACCTACCATTACTATACTATACTACTATTAATATACTATACTATTACTATACTATTACTATACTACTATTGCTATACTATACTGCTATTACTATACTATACTTGTGTGGTCAGCGGGCGCGTGAAGCGCGACGAGGAGATGGTGTGCTACAAGGACCTGGGCTGCTTCAGGGACGACGGCGCCTTCGACTACCTGGACGTGCTGCCCTCGCCCCCTGAGGAGGTACGCGCCTTGGCTCGGCTCTCGATTATGGCGCCAATTAGAAATTATGGCGCCCATTAAATGATCACGTGTGAAAGTGAATGGTTAATTATTGCTTGTATGCCCAATTACCAGTTATCACATTTATATTTGAATTTGTTATTATCGTTTGGCTTTAATTACTGCTTATTGTCAATTTACTGAAAATAATGTGTATTTTCGGTTAATGATTGTTGCCTAACCCTATGAAGCTTCATTAAAACTAATCGGTTTCTAACGCTGACTTGGACAGCGACGCGAGTTAATTGCGAGTCAGAATGTTTCAATGGTAAACTTACGTGACAAACCCATGGTCCTGCCATAGAAATCAACAAATGAGCCAAGTATAGTGGTTAGAAATGACAACATCAAATAACATTTGCTTCGATCAGAACAGAACAGAAGGCACACGCCTTTGCTTTTCCTATTTGACTTCTACTAACGTCGCTTTGGATTCCCAAGTCTTACCAAAATTGATATTCTCCTAGAGATTCTACGGGATCATAAATTTTTCAACCGTGAGCGATGTATTAAATAAAGTACACTTCTTCTCAGATCAACACGAAGTTCCTGCTGTTCACGCGCAAGAACCCAGAAGCGGCGCAGATTTTTGACCCCAACAACGCAACGTCGATGCAAGCCAGCAACTTCGACGCCGAGAGCCTAACTAAAGTGATCGTCCATGGCTTCGGGTCCTCTTGCCATCGGGTCTGGGTGCGGGAGATGCGAGCAGCGCTTCTAACGATGGTGAGTATTGTTTTGCTCTAGGATTGTTTCATTTCTGGGCTTCACCTTGCCTATTACCCATTCCATTCGAAGTACCATAAATATTATACTTCACTAGCGTGATATCTGACATACTCTTTATTTGTGCAGGTTGACGTGAACCTGATCTGCGTGGACTGGGAGAACGGGGCGACGGTTCCTAACTACATGCGCGCCGCCAGCAACACGCGCCTCGTCGGCCGACAGGTACCATACCTCAATTTTTCCATACCGAGAACCAAGTCATATACCATTCTAGACCCAAGTCATATAACATACTAGAACCAAGCCAAATACCATACTAGACCCTAGTCATATACCATAGTAACCATACTAGAACCACCAAGTCACTTACCATACTAGAACCAAGTCATATACCATACTAGAACCACCAATTCATATACCATACTAGAACAAAGTCATACACCATACCTAATACCAAGTCATACGCCAGACCAAGAACCAAGTCATACACCATACCGAGATCCAGGTACCGAGAACTGTAATTAATATCCCATATTGGCAACAAAGTCATACTCCACACCAAGAACCGAGTCATATTCCATACTCTGAACCTTGTGTTGGTTATATGGTGTTTGTATGTAAGAGACTGATTAATTGTGCTTTATTTTTTTGCAGTTAATATTGCTTTTGGTTTTGATGTTCCTATGAAGGAAAGTACACGCTATCCTATGGACAAACAAGTATTCGGGTATATTAAATTTTGGTTAGCTAACACGCTGCGCAATTCAGAGCTTGGCAAGGTTGTCATCCCAGCTAGGGAGCACTCGATTTATTGTTGTTTAGCAATAGCTTAAGTGAAATTACTATCCAAGATTCCAACGCAATTTGACGAGATGTGTCTTTAGAGTGTTTAATGACCGGAAATTGAATTTCTTAAATGATTATTTTAGGTTGGACGGATGGTAGAGTCGCTGATGAAGGCAACCAACACCTCGCTGGACAAGTTCCATCTGATCGGCTTCTCGCTGGGCGCTCACGTGTCTGGCCACGCTGGCAAGAAGCTAAAATTCAAACGAATTTCAGGTGATTTGTGATGCCATTGTTAATCTTCATCAATACACGTTGTAGTACTAGAATTCTAGTCCTTGTTATTTTGAATATGAGTTAGCTAAATAAATATGAATAAAATCAAATGTATCTAAAAAACAGTTAAAAATTTGCTTTAAAAAGCGTTGATTTATGGAAATAACGTTGACGTATGGAAAATTGTAATACTTTTGATAGTACTAAAGTATTATATTTTCAAACTGTAAGTAAAAGTCTTTTAAAAGTTTAATACATTTGATACTAATAAATTTAAATAATTTACTCTTATAATTCTTCATCGAAAACAAACATTTGGCAGGGCTGGATCCAGCAGGACCTTTGTTCGAGAACTTCCCCCCATCAGTTCGCCTGGACTCCTCCGACGCAGAGTTCGTTGACGTGATCCACACTAACGCAGACTCGTTGATACGCGGCGGCTTGGGCGCCTACCAGGCCATGGGGCATGTCGACTTCTACCCCAACGGCGGCAGGATGCAGAAGGGATGCACAAACCTCTTCGTGGGCGGGGTGTCCGATATTTTGTGGCGTGAGTCAAATATCAAATTATGTTTCCTGTTTGTTTATTGTTCATTCTCATTACAACACTTATTCTGACGGTCGTTGATTCAATGGTTCAACGTTAATAACATTTAATTTTTAACGGAACATCAAATAAATATTATTGTGTGGTAATTAATTAGCGCAATATTGGTCATGAGGGTGAGAGATAAATTACCTCATTACTTTGAAGATCTGTCGCTTTCATAAGCAATGAGGTATTCTGTAACACGCACATGCATCACACACTCAAAGAAATGTGCGAAACTTTGTCCAAACATCGATACACGTTTGTCCTCGTGTAGGTTATCATGACCCATTTTTTCACGTTCTTTGCTCGCGATGGGGGTGTATAACTGACTCACTATTACTTTGGCCATTTATTTTTCCGAGCGCAGTCATTAGTGATAAAGTGTCAAATGTCTCCTTCACGCAGCCACGGAAGGGGACGGACGTTCTCTGTGCAACCACCGGCGGGGTTACAAGTATTTCGTGGAGTCCATAGCGCCGGTGTGCAGGTTCCCCGCGTTCGTGTGCACGGATTACGACGCCTTCATGCAGGGGGACTGCTTTCCGTGCGCGGGCTGCGGCAACATGGGCTACTACTCAGACAAGGCTGAGGGTCGGGGGCAGCTTTACCTTGTCACGCGAGACTCTGAGCCTTTCTGTGGTGAGCATTTGCAGTTCGGGTCGATATTGTATAAAAATATAGGGCCCAGCAATACTAGGAACTCGTGTTTCCCCCAAAATGTAGTCATATCAGCATGCACGTACACTAATTCGTTGTTGGTCTTTAATTTGAAGTAAGATAGCGCTCGGTTGCTTAATAATTTGTTTAAATACATTTACACGACCTGCACGATGTACACATCATTCTGATCGTGTACACGACTTGCACTAGCAAGGCGGAAATGCATGATCACTCTGAATGTCCTACTCGTGTATTTCCTGATGCAATTGTGAATGCATCAGATGACATGCAAACTATTTAATCACTTCTGGTGTGGACTTGAGCAGCGAACCAATACAAGGTGTCGCTGAAGCATTCGGGGGGGCCGCCCCTGCTGAGCGCCGTCAGCACTTACGGCAGGATAGACGTCACCTTCATCGGGGCAGACGGCATCAACGAGACCATTCCTCTGACCAGGTGACCATTCCTCTATGTCACCATTCATCGTATTAGGTGTCCATACCTCTCACCAGGTGTCCATACCTCTCACCAGATGACCATACCTCTCACCAGGTGTCCATACCTCTCACCAGATGATCATACCTCTCACTAGGTGTCCATTACCCTCACCAGGTGACCATACCTCTCATCAGGTGTCCACACCTCTCGCCAGGTGTCCATACCTCTCACCATGTGACCATACCTCCCGCCAGGCGACCATACCTCTTACCAGATGCCCATACCTCTCACCAGATGACCATACCTCTTACCAGATGCCCATACCTCTCACCAGATGACCATACCTTTCACATAGGCGTCCATTCCCCTATCTACGTCCATGCCTCTAACAGGTTGCTATTCCCTCCCTTCACAAGGTTACCATTCCTCATACCAATGAAGACGGATGTTTTACGCACGTCTCCATCAGTCAAAATTCATGCAAATTCATGCAGTGAAAATTCATAGTCTCAATTAAACTCTAAATTTGAGGTAAAAGTGTCATCGTTCAGAAATTTAGACAGAGGATCTGAGTTACAAAACGTACTTGGATTAAATATTTTCTACATTCTAGATGAGATTTTCATGAAAACATATTTTACTAATTAGACAATCAGTAATAATTAGACAATTATTAACTCGGAAACGTCCTACAGGATGCCTGACGAAGAGCTGAAGGCAGGCTCGAGTACCGTGCGAATCCTAGTGCCTCATCCTGCCATCACAGGTGAATGAATATTTCAATCTACTTTATATAGATTCAGTATAAACGTGCGATTGATGACCAGAGAATTCGTAGATTTAAATTATCAGGGAGTGGAACCAAAAACTACTTCTCAAAACTTGCCTTTCAGTCTACCGTCATCTGAAAAATGGTTCCACTTCCTGATAATTTAAATCAACGAATTCTCTGGTCATCAATCGTACGTGTATAAACAAGTAAATTCTGCCATCTAACATTAAATTTAGTATAAACTATACTATTTAGTTTTAGTCCAATTGATTTAGCAATGCTTTACTATTTACCAGACTAGATTTACTCCAGGCAATAAGTCCAGCAGCGATTTCAATCAATCGTCAGTTATAGAAAGACCGGGTTCCAAAGGCGGGATCCCTTGTGAATCAAGTCACGAAAAATTCAAGAATCGGCAACAGGCCATGGGCCTATTTCTTCTGTGCCGACACTTCTATTCTACTCTACTCGTAGTACATACACGTTTGCTGTGCAGGCATCACGAGCGTACAGCTGCTGTACACAGCGTACGATGGATGGCTGTCCTCCGGCTCCAAGCGCTGGGCCATCGACAAGGTGTCCATCATGGACAGCTTCGGCAACATGTGGGTTGCCTGCTAGTATTATTAATACATAATAATCGCACGTGCAATGACGTAACAAATTTCAGCCACTTCTATTAACGCAAGTAAAATACCTTATAATGATTGCAAGCGTTATTTACGCAAATTTTCCGATGGACGTGAGTTAACAGAATGGTAGGCAATATTGTATTGGTTGAGTAAAACTATTATCGACAATGTGACAAAATAGTAGGCAATATTGTTGGTTGATTAAAACTATTATTGACAATGTGACAAAATAGTAGGCAATATTGTTGGTTGATTAAAACCATTATTGACAATGTGACAGAATGGTAGGCAATACTGTTTTGATTGAATAAAACTATTAATGACAACGTGAAAAAATAGCAGGCAACATTGTGTTGGTTAATTAGAACCATTATCGAACACGAGTTAACGCAAGTGTTTGTTGCAGTCAATCGTTCTGCAAGCTGGGAGTGACGCTGGAGAGCGGCGTGCCCTTCGTGGCGCGTCTGCAACCAACCGCCTGCACCCCGCGCTTCACGCCCTGGCGCACCATCCCCCCTGTCAGTTACAGGGACACCCCCACATATATGATGAGCTGTAGAGCAATCACCACAACCACTCCAGCAATCACTTGAGTCACTCCAGCAATCACCAGTCACTCCAGAAATCACCACAGTCACTCCAGCAATCACCACAGTCACTCCAGCAATCACCCCAGTCACTCTAGCAATCACCAGTCACTCCAGCAATAACCCCAGCAATCACCAGTCACTCCAGCAATCACAACACAGACAGCCACTCCAGCAATCACCACTGCTCATAATTTTCATTCAATCATATGTTTATTATGCCTTCAAATATACGCTTATAATATATTGTATGTCAAAAGAATCGCTAAGTTTTGAATACAGAGTATCCTCAATTTTTCATTTCATTTTTTAACATATTTTTAATTCGCTGGCAATAATTGATTTTAAATTAAATATAATCTCTAGCTTGATAAATGATGTGCTCATAATTATAAGCATTGAAGTAAGTATTCATAGGTGAGATTAATTTTAGAAAATGAGAGATTTTTCTGAGCTGGAAAATATGCACTGAAACGCATGTAAGGAATGCAGGACTAGAGAATAAACTTTAAACGATATAATTTTCAAGAAGTAATCTGCTTGGTATTACTTGTTATTGTTCAATATTCGTGCCCATTAAATCTTCATCACGCTTTTCGTTGCAGGCCCGTCCTGGTCTGAATGTCACTCCGTCACCCAACACTCGTACTAACGCCACGTCAGGCATTACCATCATCGAGCACAACACCGTCATCAGCACGCAAGGATCCAACGTCTCCGTCATCGTTCCTGAATCATCGAACAAGCAAGAGGCCGGTGGCGCCATCCGGCCTAAAGAACCTTCCTTCCACAGTCACCTTCCCACTAGCGAAGTATCCGTCAACATGGGCGGTAACGTCCAGACAAATCCTCCTCAATCATCAGTTGTTATTAGTTTCCCTGGATCTCGCGAGCCTCCGTCTGAGAATCATTCTCCTCCTTTTGCTTCACCAGCTTCTGCACCATCTGCTTCATCGACGTTCTCCATTTCTCTTCCATCAGCGCCTTCAGGAACTGTGTACAAATTTGTCCCTCCTCATGGAGCTCCAGACGTGGCGCACACCAACTTGCACTGGACCTATAATTACGACGATTACTTTGATTATAACCATCACGTGGTACACCTTAACTCAACAGAGTACAAACCCAAATTACCTCCAACGCTTGTCGTCACATCCATGCCCCTTCCCGAAGATTTTGGTCAAAGCTCATCTGAAACAGTGCTCCGCGTCAGCGGTAACGAAACTCACAACAACGGATCCAACTTGAGAGACGGACCAGCTCCCAATCTCTACCCAGCGAGCATGACGGAGGGCATGGAAGAATCTGGTTACTCCTATGATAACGAAGACCTCGATTTTGAAATTACGACTACAATGGAAGACCTAATGCCCGGGGTGGTACTACGGCCAAATAATTTCAACGCGTCGCGCAGTAGAGTCGTCATAAAAGTGAACGAAACACCAGCAAAACTGTGGGGGCTAACTAGTCTTCACAACAAGGCTCCTGCAAGTTATGCGATTAATTCAAAGAATGTGACATCGCAAGAAATAATTTCTGTTAATTTGAGTTCCATTAATTCTTCCAGCCCTCGACTTGATTCGCCATCAGGGTCGATGCAGTCAGAAGACACGCACAGTAATAGTCAAAGTATCAATTCAGAATCTACTGCAACCAATGTGGCAAAGTCTGAACTCGCCGATCAAAAAGCCCAGCTTGATGAATCTCCTTACCAATTTGGCTACATCCTCCAAAACGGTGATGTTACAGGTCAAACTCTACTGATGCTAAACAGGCATAATGTCAACGGGCACTCTTCCGACAATCCTTTAGCGGCCTACATGAGAGATTTTGTCAACAAATCAGAATTTCCTAATGGCAACGATTCGGGTTTGGGTGCATCAGGCATTTTGTACAATAGCCTTGTTGATGGAGAAGTTCCAATGAATGAGAGAGCACGTGCATTGTTCCCCGGCTCAAGCAATACCAACAATGCGAATCTGCAAACAAGTAAACGAACCAACGTCTCACGGGAAAAGATGAAAAAAGATGATGCTAGTACAGCAAGTAAAGGAAACATCAACGTTCCTTCACCGGAAATGATGGCAGCAGGAGATGGAGACAGCAGCATCCGCCCAAGTCCGCCTATTGATAGATACATTTCGCACGGTCATGATTCGTATCACAACGGCCCGCACCACAACATCAAATTCCAACACAAAGGAAATGATTCTGAGCGAATGCCGATTCTTTCTGTAAATTTGAGACCTCCTGCTGCTCCAAATGGCTTTAAAGATCATAGCAGTGATCGGGGTGAACATACAACAAACGCACCTGTCCTTAGCACCACGAGCGCTCCATCGTACCTTGCGCGGCTTACAGCTTACTTCCCACAACTTTTTGCTGATCAACTCGCTTCGTTTACCAAAGACAGTCCAATAACTGAGGCTCCGACTCAAGCTGTCACTGATGAAATTAGATCAAATACGACAATTTCTGGATTGGAAAGTCAAAGTAATTTGACGGAGCGCATTAAAGGAGGAAAACTCGTCGCCAATACCGAATCCATGGGTTCCGAAAACCCGTCGTCAACTACAACCACGACGGAATCTTGGTTTCCCTACTCATGGAGTTATTTTTCCGGTCGCAGATCTTCTGAAGAAACGGAAGACGATTCATTTGTTCATAGTGAAGATGAAAACCGTGCAATATTACCAACAATTAATGTACAAAGTGCGAAGCACGCTGCAGTTTCGCAGGGCGAGATTATTTCATCGTACACCACACATGAGTTACCGCATCCTATGCCAGATGCGCCAAACAAGCATTTCAACCCTTTAATTTCGTTCTCTCTTCCTCAAAACACTCATTTCCAAGTAACCGAAAATGTAGCTCCCGGTAGCGATGGCGGGCAACTGGGAACGGGCACCAGTCAGCGAAGAACTGAGCCGCCTCTGGGACGACGGCGAATTCGTAACCATCATCGCTACAACCAAAAAGGAGGGAAAAGTTCTCCAAGTTTCAGACTTTTACCGAAGTCGATTAAAATCCCCAAAGATCTTCCTCCGAACTATCCGTTTTATCAACTCAACCCGTTGACAGCCCTTCCAACCCGTTTAGTTGCTCCTCCTCCGTTGCCCTCCGAACAAGTCTTCCATAGGAACTCAGGTGATAAGGAATTGGCTTCCGTTACGGATTCTGCTTATCAGGCGTCTGAAATTTCCTATCCTAGAGTTTTAGTGGGCGATCATCGATCAAATGTTGCAATAGTTCAGTCATTAGATCCTCACAAAGTGTCAAACTTTTCGTCGGATGTTGAATTGAAATCACAAACAGGATTGTCAGAGAAGCGAAACGTTATTGACACGAAAAGCTCGAACGGGAGCGATGTTCAAAATGATGCTGACAGTATCAATGCCAAACCCGCAAATTCATCTGAAAGCCGAAAAGAACGCAAATTGGAAATTTACGACAAAACTTCGATCATGAAAGTGCCTGTATCTCATGATGTCACGAAGGCTGGCAGAATTTCACAATTGAAAGATGTACCGCAACCCGACGCTGATTTAGTTTCTTTCGACTATCGTCACGAAAGGCCACTGTCTAATTTACCGCTGGTTGGACATCCGAACGCAGAGATCGCCTCGTCTAACAACGGTGTGATATCACAACCAGATTTGGCTGGCGATTTCGTGGGTTACGCACTTGATCCAAACCCTCATTATACATCTTCAGACAGAGGAGTCCGTCCAGTCAACGCACCCGATCAGTCTCAATTATGGCAACAAGAGCACCAGTTTGACACTGGTGCGAAAAACGGCGACTTGAAACAGCCAAACTACAAATCTGGAATTTCCGTCATTTATGATACAGCTCCTAAACACTTTGGAGCACATGGCGTTAACCATAATGTTGGGCCCTCTCTTCCGAATATTCCTGAAACTTCGAGTTTTAGCGACTCGTCAGCTTTGCTGGACGAATTTGTTTTTGTTGATTCATCTTATGCCTCTCTTCTGCCTAGCCCGGCACTTCCTGAGCCTTTGGTCAACTTTTATCATGGAGCAAATTCAAATGTCAATGCTCAGCCTAATAGTCAGTACTCCGAAAGCTACATTTCAGGTCCTAGCTTATCCTATAAATCCTTCCTCACTAGCCCATCGGAATTGACATCAAGTGAGTACAGTGCTCGTTTTCCACCTACTTTTAAAGGCTCTCGAGATCCAGCGACAATGAACCAAAATCTCCCCAAAGAATTGACAATGCACGAAAGACTCCTAGAACCTCATCATTCTTTGCCTTCAACACCTGTCCCTATTAATGATGAATTTGACGACAGCTTCTCGTTTGGGGGAAGAAGCTTATCCACAGAGCATTATCCCAGAGGCTTACCTCAAAATATTTACAAGAGTTCAGGGGATACTCCTCATAGAATATACGAGAGCAATACGGATGTTAGCGGTGATTTTTCGGGGCATCGGTCACCTCCATTGCCGGCGGTTGAAGCTGCCGCGGGCAACATTAGAGAAAACGGAATGCATTCTGGAGGGTTGACAGCTAGTGATTATCGTGATCCGCTTTTCAGGGAGGCCTCTTCGTCACATTTTCTGACGTTTGGCAACAACGATAGAGCATCTGGAGACGGTAGGAGTTTCAGTTCATTAACTCCTCAAACCTCCGTCGTCGACCATGTTAATTCACAGCATACTATCGATGGCAGAATAGTTTCTCGTTTAAGGAGTATTGCTTTCCAAGGCCCATCTGTTTCAGAATTTCAAAATTTCGCGTCTGTTCAAAACCCTAACTTAGATGCTGGAGCCAGAGGGCGTGGAGGCATTTCAATTCAACTTGACCCACCGATTGTAGGGTAGGGTTGAAGCCCAAATTTCATCCTATGAACAGCTGTATTCGAGCAACTATTTTATTATTAATTCGGGTCAACAAAAATTCTTAGTATATTCTATACTAACTAAGACGATGGAGTGAACAAAAAGTTCTTAAGGTACTTTTGCTAGGGGTTGGTAATATGTTTCGTTGTCTTAAAGGATCTACTTTTAATGAGCGAAATAGAATGAGTTGTTGAATTGTGGGCACTGGCGCCATTAAATAATAGATCGTGTGCTAATTAATGTTGTGATGAAATTAGCCTGCAACATTAACCAAAATTTCAAGTTTTGTCTCTTGCCGTCAAATGAAAAAATTAGATCAGGACTTCCTGCAGTAAGTGACAGAGTGCGCATATTCTCGTGCATAAATCAGTTGAAGTTCTTCTTTCCATGGCTCAAGGAAGGCAAGTCCTGTATTAATTAAAGGACCTGAGACCAAGACCTGGGCCATGTTCCATATTTTTGGAAAGGCCAATCTAAAACTATAATCTAAATCACGACACGTTTTAAAGTATTCTTAAAATCCACGAAAACGTGAAGTCACGGACGGACATGACGAACACAATAGCGCCCTTTTTCCATAAATGAGAAAATGCGCTGAAAAGGATCAAATTTCTCTTCTTTAACGTTCAACTTTCAACGATAAAACATTGTGATGTAGCTCAATTTGTTGTCTTTATTTCTTGTTATCTCTTGTTTTGTTGCATTGTTTGTTTGATGTTGTATAGTTTATAATTAGAAGCTGTAAACCCTTAGGTTTGCATGATCATTTGGCTGTCGTGGTTCACTTGGCTTAGTCAACTTGTGCTCCTTCTTTTATTGCATATTTTGAGAGAAATTCTTTCGTAATGCCTCGCCAACCGATCAGTGTCTAGCGCGAATGATTTTGATCGTACCTAACTTGATCACCAATGTCTTCAAGGCTGTTCCGAAAGTTGAGATAATTTTTTTTTCTGCTAGCAACGTGACTAATTGTAGTTAGGGCATAAAAATTAACAATAGAATACGGCAAAAGTAGGGGAGCAGAGGATGAACGCTTTGTTATATGACTTATGTATATTAATTCGCTTCATTGTGACGACCCGAGAAACTAACTCGCATGCCGTTTCATTGTGAAACGCGTGAATTGGCCGATCAAACACTTGAAATGTGGGAGTAATTTTACGAAGCAATAGACTGATGTTGATTGTATATTGTGCAGACTACATGGTTTATTATGACACCTTATTTAAACTTATTTATGACCGGAGCAGCTTCGGAAATCATTCCATCAATGCCAGTGTAAAGATCACCACATCGCTACCATAGCATAATAACTAAGAATTTAATAGCAAAATAGTCAAGAAATTCAGGCTTCCATTAAAAATATTGTGGAGTTTCTTGGCATTTTCTTTGCTATAAAATTTTTTGGGTCTGTGAACCGACGCTGTTGCGAACTCTGAAGAAAGCGATGTCCGTGGTATATATTTCTTATTGATAGTCCACGAAATATTTATTGTAGCTCCTAGTTATTTATTTATGTTTCATATATAAATATATAGATACCTATCAACTCGTTCATAGATAATATATATTAACGAATTATTGGTTCCTTGTCAGAAGTTGTGTAGTTTGGACAGTTTCTCATGATATTTATACCAATAATGCATCACGGGAAATTTGAATTTCCGACATAAAAGAAATGTTCAATTTAAAATAACATTTTTTTATTATTGTGCTCCTACTAACTAAATTTAAACAATTTTCAAAATTGCGTTCGCTAGAAATTTTTGGTAATCATGTCTTCTAATCATGACTATTGTGGACCGGAGCTCCCCAGCAACGTCATCATGTTTAATTTTGATAAGTGCTGTGCTTAAACTTGTAATGCAACTTATTCTGCCTTATTACAGACGCAAATATATTTTCAAATTAATTTGTATATTTTCCTTGAACGAAACTTGGTTTGAAGAAGCTTCGATTTGATAGGTCTCTATTCCATCACTCCAATCAATCGTCAGTTATGGAAAGATCGGGTGCCAAAGGCCGGATCCCTTGTGAATCAAGTCACGAAAAGTACAAGAATCGACAACAGGCCATGAGTCTATTTCTTCAGTGCCGACACTTCTATTAGAATGGAAGTGATAGAATCTATTCTATCATGGTGGTTTAAAGTCCTCAATACAAAAACGTGCATTCCAGAGTCAACAAGTTGGCTCCACACTTGTTGCGAGTAAATAAATGTATTTAGTGAAGAATGTCGAGCTGTACCCAACCGCAGGTACCTTTAATTCGAACTGGTGGCAGAATGGTTGAAAAGCACCAAGGTGGAGCGATGAGTTGCGGGTTCAAATTGGCAGCAAGCTGTAATAATTCTATGACGTCTAGAATCGTCGAAAGGCCATGCATTGCCTAACAAACGCGAAAACCACAATTGTTATTCAACCATATATCTGAACGAGGTTAATTAAAAAAAATCTAAAAATCTGACCTACACATCACAGTATTAGATAGCTACCGCGAATGCATGAAACTTAGTTCTGGTTTAATTTAGAGTAGTGTATGTAATCCGAAGTCGCGTTCAAATAAAGAACATTTGCACGTAAGATCGTCCGAAAAATTGCTGGTACAATTTTTGGAGCAAAAAAAAGGAAGAAATATGAACGACCGATAGCTACATTAAAATGAGAACGTATACGAATTAATACATTGACTTATAATATATGTTTAACCAGCAGGTTAAACCGACGTTGCTCAGGATAGATCATATAAATGATATACAGTAATTATCAATGCAAGTGGAAAAATCATTTAATTATGATTAAATTATTGTCATATTTCGAAGTGCCTCATGATTCCACCTTTTAAAAAATTATGCTCTGTTTATAGCATCACGCCGAAAATATAGAATCACAATCTACTACTCGAACGAACAAATTTTTCATCGTCAGGCACTAACACACACATAAAATTCGAAAATATATAATATAACTTGTCATTGGAGCATTCGCATTAAATGCTGCTGCCGCTATATTGTATCTATAATCGCTTGTAACTGAATGTTTTATTCGCCCCCAATCTTCATGAAAACAATTTAGCATAGGAATTGGCGATCGATATAATAATAACAATACAATTTCGTAATACAAAATCGTGATTAGTCAGCTTTAAAGAAGTTTGGTTCAACCAGTCATTATAACAAAATAGCAAACGGGATATACTTTTCTTCTGCCATGACCCACAGGTGTCAGAGTCAAGAAGAAACGGGATTCAAAATTTTAGGAATTCCGAGATTGTTCGAGCGAGTATCATCAACTTCGATATTGGTTGATGAACTCAAAATTACAAAATATGGAAAAATTCAACCATATAAACTAAAAAAACTTTACTTACAAGCACGTTTCATTTGTTCAAAAGTTTTTTACGTTGTTATCGAAGTATGAGAAAGTTTTACAATTATTGAATTTGCCGGAATGGAATCGGACATTTGTATACAAAACGAAAATCAAAGTCGATGCTCAGCTGCTCTGCTTAGATAATTGTAGGTTATCTACGGAGACAGCACTCACTTTCACAGCAAGCAAATCTTACTTGCCATTGATTTGTTACCTAATTTATGCCACTGCTCTTATTTTTCATATGAAAAATTCGTGTTTGTTTGATTTTATTCAATTATTTTCTAGTTGTGTGAATTTGTCTGTTGAAGTGACAGTGACTCAGGTCTCAGACTCAGTCTCAGTGAGCAGCTTGAAAAGTTGAGACTTCAGACTTGCCTGACGCCTGTTGATATTAGTACCTTCAATACTGGTATTCAAATACTCTGAGTTGTTCCAAGAACTTTTTAATTATATAAAATTTTAGTGATTTCACCAAAGAACAAATCAGTTTAGAGCTCTCCTAGTCTCCTTGACCTTCTCTGCAATGGACTGAATCAAATTCTTGAAAACTTGAAGTTGAGGTAAGAGTGCCCGTAACCATAAGACTATTTGTTTTTTTCCTTCATTTTCTAAGTCCTACTATTCTACTAATCAGAAGAGTAAATTTACAATCCTAATTCCTAATTGAATGAGCAAGAACACTACTAGGCCTCTGGCCCTCTGGCCTAGTCTACTACTGTTAGTGTTATGGACACATCAGTTGCCACTTTGGCTGCTTGGCAGAGTTGTCAGGCTGTCAGCTTGACAGTCTGATAGTGACAGATACTATCGTGATATCTGATAATGATATGTATACCTAACTTACTACTGCATTTAAAAATAAAGTATTATACATTTTATACTTAATATTAGACTAAAATATAAATCTCAGTATTCAATAAATTATAAAGAAGAAAAAATTGTTCAACTTTAGCAGTTTAGCTATTAGAATTGGATGGTACTTTCACATTGGTATACTTAAAACTGAATGCCTATATAGAAAATCATCAGAAGTCACCTGTCCAATGAATTGGAAAAAATGCCTATCAATCTGGCAATTTTGCCCATTTCCATGCTTTTTTCCAATTTATTTATTCCAAATTGGCCTGAATGACAAACTGAAGAATCAAGCTAAAACTACCCATTAATTAGACATGTGCTGCAAGTGCAGGCAGATAATTTTAGATGTTCCTGTTACCCATGTACCATTTTCTTTTAAAAAATGATTAAAAAAAGCAAAATATATCTACTATCTGTACAAAATTCTATATTGGCCTAAAAGTTCCTGTTTAATTGGCTTTATAAAATTAATTTTTTATAAATATTACCTGCTATCATAAGTGTTGAGGCATTTCATGCCCTATTAACTAAATAACTTATTGACCTTGGCCCCTATCCATTGACAATTTTTTGGTGGCTGTTGTCTGTTTGTGCCAAGTGTCATGTTTCAATTGAGGAAATTTAAACAACTTTAGTACGTAATAAGTTTCAAAAATCGCTTCTCAATAAATCATTTTACACCTAATGCTTAAAAACATCATCTACTAAACATTCTAGATTGGGTGCTAATTAGGTTTTACAATGGTGAATCAGGATGGGTAGGTATGAGTGGAGATTTGGATAGTGTAATATATAGGTAGCTAGCCTAGGTTCATAATAATTGGATCAGGAGACCTGAAACTGGCTATTGCATTTGTAACTTGCCAAACATTTGTTGACTGGGGCTGTGAGCATGTGAATGAAATGGATTGGTCTTGTATTCATGAATTCCACCCTTATCAGTGTGGCTTAACTTGCATAGAACATGCTTCCTGGGAACTTTATTTAAATTCAGAAATATTCACTGTATTTTCAATTAAATTATTTAGCATTTGCACCAGAAACTCATAGCATTGTCAAGCCTAGTAAATATTTTTTCCTCCACCTCACCAGATATATCAGTTGATGCTTCCTTTGTTTCTTGTCCCCAAGCACAGTTTTACTGATTAGTAATATTTTTTTTAATGTGACCAGGTTGCAGTAGTAGTACTTGGATTTAGGTCTCTCTGCTGTCTGTTTTCAAAGATGCCTATGTAACACATGGCAATTTCTGTTTGCTGGTCCATCTACAGTATAACATATCGAGGGTGCTGCTAAGTAACTCATAATCTAAAGTCTTCATTTAATGGCTCTTTCTTGCATCATATAATGGATCTGCTGTTTTTTTTTTGCTTCAAGCTTTTTGTCTTATATTTTGCCATCTCACATGAGAAAAAGACAATTAATTATTGCTGCTGCAGTGCAGCATATTCATAGTCTCCTGACTCGTGTATGCAAAACCAATCTGGTCACAATCTTGATGCAAGTGGCACATTGGTAAAATTTATACATGTGTGTATTTGAAATTTTCCTGACTTCTGCTTATTTGGACAAAAATATTCATAGATTTTTCATATTCATACTTTTAAAATGCACATTTGGCATTAACAAACACGAATAAAATTTATATATTAGGTAGGCATATAAAGTGCAATGAGTACTTATATTGCAATGTTTATTTACTGAAGTATTTATTTATGTATGTTTGACTCATATACTTTGACTCATACCTAAAGAATTTATGGCATGCATATATATATATATGAAAATGAGACCCAACCCAGTTTTATGTTCCCAATCAGGATATAACCCTTACTTGGTTGGAAAACCACGAGCCATTATTTTAACCACTAGTGGGCAATTAACCATATTTATGGTCACTTGAAATCTCCATTCAAAAAAGCCCAGCTCGTCTCCAGGTTTGTGCTTGAGGCTGTGTTATCTGCCAATCTCCAATCATCCATCCATCCGTACATAGCCTCACCCTCTGCCATGCCCAGGAATTGAAATATGAGCATTTATATAAAAATTCTGACTTGGACAATGAAACTAATACTAGACAGAGCTCTTTTGGCATTTTTAAGGAGTTAAAAAAAGCAATAAAAATTTAATTAATTTCAAGTACGTAGTATGAGAAAATTAACTCATTGCTGCTTGACAGTTCCCATTTGCATTTGAATTAATAAATTTACAACATTTTAATTTCTTTTATCATTGTGACTGCTTTTTATAGAATTTTCATCTGCAATTTACTCTGATATTATGCAAAATTTATGAAAATCCATACAAGTAGTTT
>NW_025932077.1:0-3312 GCF_000764305.2 Hyalella azteca | reverse complement strand
ACTTTTTAATTTGATTCATCAATTTGAAAAGTTTCGTTCTATTGTAAGTTCTCCGTTTTCTAAGAATAATTATTCATAAGGATTATTTAAATTTATTGATCTCATCCCAAATAATAAAATTCGTTATTTGCCTCATCGATATTCGGGATGGAGTGATATATATCCAGCCCCATCAATGCTAGTTCAGGAAATTTGTTTGAAACCAATTTTATTGCAGGCGTGAAATTCCCGTATCTATCACTTTTCTACCGGTATTCTTCATAGGGAATTAGGGTATTAGTTATAGTGTATTCTTCAACCACGTTTTCTAAAGCAGAGTCGATATTCTACGCTAGAGCGAGAACTCTTATCTATCCGATGGGGTATCAAGATAGTTTCTCCTCTCATTTTAGGCACGAAATTTATTTTGTTCACGGACCATAAACCTTTGTGCTACATGCATAATATGGCCATAAGTAAATCAAGATTGATGCTAACTTTCAATGAAATTTCATATTATGACTTCGAAATTAAATATAGGCCAGGTTGTGAAAATTTTGCTGCGGATACCATATCACGTTTAATTACTATGTTCAATGATGATACAGAGGGATACGAGCCTCATGATGAATTGTCATCTGGATTTCGGTTTATCAAAAAAAGTTGTCGGGGGAGATTCATCATTTGTCTCCTTAATTACTGATTTGTTTGAAGGATGTGGATGTTGATAATTTACCCGTCAATGTACCGGAAAACGAACAGCTATGAAGAGAACTACTAGTAGATGCGTTGATACAGAATCCATCGAAATACGGTGTTAAAGTCAATAAAGAAGTCTTGAAATTGCTTAAATTTATGAGGAAGAAAAGTCAACTTCCCAGAGAAGAATTAATTCTTGTTGCGTGTGAACTGTTTGATGTGGAAATTTGGGTTCACCACGGCATGCGCCGGCCTGTAGTTTTTAAAAGGTCAAAATCGTGTTATTCAAAAGAGCTTTGCGATTCCATTGCTTGAACAAAAATTATTCAATAGTTTAACATAATGATCATTTAATAAATTTCGTTTATAGATTTCATGTGAAATGCTTACAGTTCATTACAGACTCATGTGTTGCCAGCATTCAGAGAGGCGAATAATAAGTGATGTCCTGCAACAATATTATTAAAGTTAGAAGGTATAACTATCATTCCTGATCCTGAAATATCTGAATCAGTAACTGGTCTTGGTTCCGGAATTGGATCCCTAGACGATGCGGGACTTGCAGCTCTAATTCTAGCAACTTCATAACGCACATTTTCCTTCTCGTCGCTTTATAGAATGGTTTGATAATTTTTTTTGGATTCTCTCATTTGTTCGCTTTTTTGTTCCAACCTGCTTAAGATGAGCCTTTGTTTGTCTCATAATTCGCACATAAGCTTCAACATCTTTTATATTGAAGTTTTCAGGGTCTTTTTTTGTTGATAGCTCCCATAATCCGGCCGTTAATTCAAAAACTTCATCACCAACACTTGAATCATTCATCTTGAATGAAGACAATGGTATTTCCTAGCATGGAATTTTTCCGTCAAACTTTATGCCGTAAGCTTGGTCATATTCAGATCAAGATTTGAACGCATAACTTGAAAAAGTTGTAGCTATTGAACCAACTAGTTTTTTTGGTTGGGGATTTCTTCCGGCAATTTTTTCGGCGGGTTTGTTTTTTATTACTTCTTTTTGAGCATCTTTTTGCAGTGCTCTTGTTTTTTTCTTTGTTTCTTCCATTGTTTTTGAGGTTCTTTTATTGGCTTCTTTTCTTTTTTTTTATCATTGTTTTCTTCTTGTTCCATTAATTTTCTTTTTTTTATTGTTATGTTAGGTCTCTCCTCAATTTTATTCGATATTCTTTCGTTTTTATGTCAATTAACGCCATTTTATTGAGTGAAATAGCTCAAGCAACTTGAACTCAATTTATGCATATCTTGAACATGATGTCTTTTCATTATGAACTTGATATGTGTTCAACTTAATATCAGTTCAACTTGATGTGAGTTTAGCTTCTGGAATTCAAGATGGATCATCATATCCTTTCAATTCTACCAACAATTTCCCTTTACTCATTTTCAAAATTTCATTTTCAAAATTTTATTCATTTCATAAACATAGCTGTTATCTTGTTGTTTTTCTTCGTAAAAACTCCCAATTACTTTTTCATCGTTCACATCTTTCAACTTGTAAATATCTCAACAACTTGAGCTTAAGTTGCATTTTCAGTTGCAAACCATTCAATTTCCAACTTCTTGAATAACTCCTGTGATGGTTTGTTAATGAACTCTAGACCTTTGTGTGTTTGAATTTCAGAGGGAATTCGTTCATTGAAAAGCTTCTGAAGAAAAGTTCTAATCTCTTCACCAGTCTTTCTATGTGAATGAACTGCCCATGCATGTTGTATTGATTGATCTGCCACGGTTCCCACCATATCATAATTGTCCACGATAGTCGTTTGTTCATCAATGTCCAGATCTAAGATGTCCTTTATTTATATTTTGTATATCTGAAACTAATATAGAATCCTTGAACAGACAAATTTTCATTTTCAGAAATTTCAGTCTACGCTCGTAAAGTAAAGGCTCTAAGATTCCATTAAACTACCATCAATGATACGCGAGTAGTTTCACTCAGCAAGAACTGCACTTCATTTAATTCTCGCTGGTCAATAGAAACATACAATACCGAGCCGAACACAATTTGCATGGTTTGATTAAACTAAAATAACTATGTAGCTGTTTTGATCTTGCTAGAAAGTTGTGATCTGATTTTTTTTAATTAGGTCGTTATTACGACTGAAGGCTAATAATGAGCCGAGCGCAGCATTTGTCTAACTAAGATTTCTTCCTTTAACATGTAGAGTGCGATACGATCCAACGATGGGTCCCATGGTTGTTTTCCGGACAAATTCTGTGATTTTTTTTTATTTCAATTGCATTGGTCGGCAAAAATGTCTGGCGGCGGTATTTCCGTATTGAAATTTAAAAAGCACGAAATAAATGAAAATTTAATTTCCATATTTTTTGGAAAACAGAATTAAAACTACAAATTTACTAGTAGATATTGACGTGAAGGCCTATTTGTCCCCGGACTTGGCCATTTTTAGGCCATCTTGCAACCCTGGTGGGTCGTATCGCATTCAACGTTTTAAAATCATAACATAATATCAACATATGTAATATGTGTTATAATACAGCATTTTCTCTTTCTAGTGAAACCTGTTTCGTCAAAATATGTTTACATGCATCTTTTTATTTTGTCGTGTAGATAATGTTGAAAAAAGACTCCAAGGCTTCTAAGCAAGTTTAA
>NW_025932076.1:0-20548 GCF_000764305.2 Hyalella azteca | reverse complement strand
ACAATGAATTTCTCATCTAATTTTCAAAAATTAAAAAATTAACTTTTCAATTTTTTTAATATATATAAATTTTTTTAATATATACTTTTTTCAAAATTATTTATTTTGTTAATTGATTCATGCATTGCCTCTGACTTCACACAAGTGTGCAAAATTTCAGATCAATTAGACAGGTAAAAGTTTGTCAAACATCAGTTATAAGATTTGGAGCTGACAAAATTATTTTTTCAATTTTTTTAATTTCGAAAAATTTTTTAATTTTTAAAATAATCTATTTTGAAATTTGATTCATGTATTGTCTCCAATTTTACAAAAGTGTGCAAATTTTCAGATCGATAGGATAAGTCGAAGTGTATTAAATTTCGATTACAAGATTTGTAGCAGACAGACAGACAGACAGACAGACAGACAGACAGACAAACAAGAAGTAAAGTTAAAGAGAAGTGTTGTAATAATATACGTTTAAAAATTACTTTTTAAAGACAACACTTCTAAAGAATCCAGTGTCTCCAATGTAAAAGATGTACAATGAATTCCTCATTTTATTTTCGAAAATTAAAAAAATTAATTTTTTACAAATTTTTAACATATAATTTTTTTTCAAAATTATTTATTCTGTCAATTGATTCATGCATTGCCTCCGACTTCACACAAGTATGCAAAATTTCAGATCAATTGGAAAGGTGGAAGTGTGTCTAATATCATTAATAAGATTTGTAGCTGACAAAATTATTTTGTCAATTTTTTTAATATTGAAAAAATTTTTTTTTTAATTTCCAAAATTATTTATTCTGTCAATTGATTCGTGCATTGTCTCCAACTTTACGCAAGTGTGCAAAACTTCAGATCGATTGGGCAGGTAGAAGTGTGTTAAATATCGATTATAAGATTTGTGCCAGACAAACAAACAAACAAACAACAAGAAGTGAAGTTAAAGAGAAGTGTTGTAATAATATGCGTTTAAAAATTACTTTTTAAAGACAACACTTCTAAAGAATCAAGTGTCTTAGATGATACACACGTACAATGAATTTATAATTTTATTTTCATATATTACAAAAAATAATTTTCTAATTTTTTTTAACATTATAAAATTTTGTAAATTTTCAAATTTATTTATTCCTTCAACTGATTCATGCTTTGTCTCTGACTTCATGCAAAACTTCAGATCGATTGGATATTTGACAAGTGTGTCAAATATCGATTATATGATTTGCAGCCTGTAGTGACTCGAATTCACATCTCGCACTAGCATTTCTCTCGAATTTCATAATTAATTGTATAAAACCTTTAAACTCGTGATTATTGACCTCTGTAACAATATCTTACTTAATTATCTTAATCTCGATTACTTATTTCGGATTTCATCAATTTCACTTTAAACTATTATAAAATATACAGTAGTTAATCATCAATTTTCGAGCACGAATAACACTCGTGTAATTACGGAATGATGAAGTTTAGTAAATGTCGAAATTATTTTATGTTAAATCATACCAGAAAATATTGTGAAATTTCTTAAGAACGACAGCGAAGAACCATTTGCCAAGCGCACACTAGCTATAGAGTCATTTTTCTGAACGACGCGTGGGGTGAACATCTAACTCTAAGGGGGTAATTAAGACGCTAAGTTCTTCAATACAATTCAATTATTTTCATGTCATAAACATTTCAATGTACTGTAACTGTCATAATTGAATCATTTGTATTTTCTGTATTTTGATATTGTTATTCCATTGTGTTCATGTCTTGTCGATTCTAACGACCATCACTGATACAGGTGTTGATCGGCGGATTCCTTCTTCAACCCCAATAAACTATCTGAGCTTCACGATCTTCACTCCAACCTACTCGATATAATTGCATCGATCAATCAAAGGAGGAGGGACGGCAAAATCTTATTCAATTCCAACCACTGTTAAGTAAAAACCAAAACCCTCCCTCCAAAAGCCAACAGACAAACAAACAAACAACAAGAAGTGAAGTTAAAGAGAAGTGTTGTAAAAATTACGAGGAATTCTCTCGTTATGAATTATCTTGTTTTTGTTTGTGTCAAAACTCCAACTTTTTACCTTTACGCTCTCACTTATTTTGACCTGCTAAAACGTTTACTGAAATTCCCTTTCAGCGGCCCGTCAGGCTTTACTAGTTCCGCATGCCATTTCCTTCGCTGATTTTTGTCTTTTGCAGATTCAACAAATGTCAGCCAATATCAGAGCTTACTACCACAGCTCAGTAATAGATCTCATTGTCACATTTCGGTGTCTGAGCTCACTGTTATATAGAGCTCACTGTTATATAGAGCTCACTGTTATTGGTACTTGTTTGGGACATAGCAGTCCCAGGCCACGATGGATCACCGCCTCTGATTATCGTTCATCCGCCCTCATCTGGGCCACCTGATGCACGATGCTGTTGCTTGCTTCACTGTCATATAGAGCTCACTGTTATATAGAACTCACTGTCATATAGAGCTCACTGTTATTTAGAGCTCACTGCTATATATCACTTTCCGCTATAAATATTATAGTGGAAAAAAGATTATGAAATAAAGAAATTAAATACAAGACAAGACGTTTTTTTATAAAATGCACGAGTGTCGATAAAATGTAATTGCATTTCTAAGTGCAAGTACTTGTAGCAGGTCATCTTCGTCTATTGGCGTACCAACAACTGCCTGGTTAAATCATTCCAAATTTCGCTCATGCACTTTACATGATCGAATCTTTTTCTTAGCAGGCAGTTCATGCAGAACTGCCTGCTTATTAGCAATTGAACATGCATGCCTAATAAGCACGAAATGTTGGCACGCCTGTGGATGTGATTGCACAATTTATTGTATTTTTCAATATGATTTATTATATCTTTCAATATGACACTTGAGCATTGTATATTATTGCGCAAACCAAAATTTACTGAAAAATATTGAGCTTCTAAAGCTTCTTTAACGGCGCCATTATGCTTCATGCAGTGTGTCGCGGGTCTACCTACGGTGTTTCAGCGCAGTCCGTGGCTTCTAGCTCTGAGGCCGAGTTTTTTGAGGCTACTTGTCAGGGTGGCCTAGGGTTTACAGTTCAGAGTACCAAAATTGGAGCAGAGAGGTGTGGGTTCGATCCCAGTTCAGTACGTGCGCCAGTTTCTGGTCAGAATCGGCGAGGAGGCCGGGCGTTTAATTAAGCAATGCAAAATTGAAGCAGCGAGTTGCGAGTTCGTGACCTCAACAAACTGGCAATGTTCTGAGATTTTAAGAATCGGCGACTGGCATACTGCCCAATAAACGCTGAAACATCTTATATTATTATTATAATCATTAATATTATTAAATTCCATGCTGAGGCTGGGTGTTGGGTCCAGGGCTTATTTCTGAGGTAGGAGGGTGCAACCAATAATTAAAGTGGTTGAGGGCAACCGGAGAAATTTAGGTGAAACGGTGGATATATAGGCATCTTGTTTATTGTGGTCAGATTCCGTCAGACAATGTTATGCGTAGTTAAAGGCGCGAGGAAATATTTCTTTCATGTATGATACATAAGCGAGACCTGTGAACAAAGTAACTTAATTAATCAAAGACCTACTTGAGCATCAGCAAGGTATATAACAAAAGTCATCATCTTAATAAATCTTTATAATAGGCATCATCTTAATAAAAAGGCATCCGAGATTCAACACAGAATTATAACGTTATTTTCTAACCTCTAAGCTAATTCACAATTTAGATGGCTGAATTAACCCAAGGTATTTTGACATATCGGATTATATCGTTATTCAAAATCACGCTAATATTATTATTGTTGAAACTGATAATTAAGAATTTCCAGTTAACATTTTCAAAGGTTTCCCAATTGAATATATCTAATTGAATATCTCAAATTTGAACAATGCTAATAAATATTATGACTCCAATATTATTAGGACTAACTGAAGCAAAATTCAATATTCAATCATGATATGAATAAACAAGAAAATCAATATCCTCAAAATCAATTTGTCACTATCATCCATAAGCAATCATATTACAAAGTTGAAATCGAAATCGATTAGAATTAGAATTTTTCATACACAATGAATCAACCCAGATCGATTAGAATCCCAATTATGAATATGACATGAAGTTATTTCGTCCACATCTTCAAAATGAAAACTCTACGCTGTTCACATTCCAGCGCCTAAATTCAATGAATCATGAATAATAACCATGATATGAATAAACAAGAAAATCAATATCCTAAGCAAATATTTCCAATGAAAACAACATTAATGAACATTAATGAATCCTCAATATTACTGAATCAAAATGGACAAAAATATTGAAATCAATAAATTAATAATCAAATTTACCTACTATTGAATAGGACCTATATGTAATGAATTTTTAACATGAATCGCCCTACTCATTGTAATTAATTTAGACAGTGGTAATTTCCACTCAACATCCTGCATGTACTGGGGGCTAAGCAAGATCGGATCATCGGAGAGCTCAACTAGACTAGCCAATGAGCTCAATTTAGAATATAATGCTAGGATAAACTACGCAGAACATTTACCTGCAACAATGTTACATTATTAATAATAATTTTACACTGACCCAGTGGGTATGTAAAATGTATCCTGGAGTAAAAAAATAAATATCCTCTGAAGGATATCCTAGAGTCGTCCGAACAGCAGCACGCCTAAATTCGAATAGAAGTTTTGGTTGACACTTGATACCGCACCCACCTATTTATATTGGTAGGCTGGCTTATCGTGGCGGCGGCGGCGGGGGGAGATGAAATACCTGGAGAAATATTGCTTAGGGTCACCGAAAGAAATTTGGTTTCTTTATTATATCTCGGAAGAAAATTTGTATGGCCAACTTAAGCAGAATGTCACCAATAATGAAATTTCTTCAGTGGCGTATGGAAGGCACACAAAAATGGCAAAATTCATTGCTTCAGTGTCCAGTTTTACAGAATTTAACGCATAAGATTCACGTTAGCATAGACAAGCTGAGTTTGAATATCAAATTCAGCACCTCCACGCGGAATCCACGGATTATACAGGATTCCAATAATTTTATGACGGTTAGATTGTAGAGGAAATATATTTAATTTATTGGTATATATATGTAATTTTTAGGTTATTTGGTATTAGTTTCTAGGATTTTTTGGCATATTTAGTTTTTAATCACCTTTGATGTGACCTCCAGCAGTAGTGTGTTTTACTTATCACTGTATTTTTTCTACATCTTGCTGTGGAGGAAGGCCCCAAGTTCTATTTTTAATTTCTGGATTTGGGTCTTGAACTTGCAAATGAATCGGATAGTGTATAAAGATGTTGAAACGCATGGTTAGGCTTTTTAGGTTTATTATGTTTTTTTTGTACAGTACATAAAGTTATTTACCTTTTCGTATATGTGTCATTAAATTTTGTTACTTACATACGTTTAAAATTAACGACTCATTGATGATCCCTATTCAGTAAAGTGTTAGATTTGAAGTATGATAAAGGTCTTTCGTGGCGCGAAAATGCTAGGCTCATTAGTTGAGCGGGAAAGTCCCCGACATAAATACGTGCCGTGACCAGGATCAAATTGCTGATAATTGTCACCAAGCAAGAATTCCCTACTTCAATCTTGCTGCGTTAATTTCCTTGAATTTATTAAAACTGTATTAAAGTAAAAAATATATATATATATATATATTGCCCGTTATTGTGAAAAACGCACCAGTAAATCAAGTTTATTGCAAAAAAATATAAATTTTTCCTGCTTCCTACCAGGACATACGTATATACATTTATGTACTCAAAAACATATGTGGCGGTGTTTTTTTTTCTGGCACGACAGTTCCACATACGACGTACTCACAGGATGTGCGTGCGTACTACGTACCAAATGTCACATATTAGTTCATGATCTGCGTAGATGTTTCGTAGATGATCAACATGTTTGCTTGCCTCTACGCATCCAAATTGACATACGTCTCTTTTAGATTGCAGAATAAGCAATAATGTTGGAGGTCTTGAGATTATTATCGTGCTGCAGCCCGGCTTTTTCCTTATAGCTTCAGCACGTTTCATCGACCCCTGACTCTCCTATACTGAAAAGAAGCTTGTAAGGTTGCTAGCGTCTTGTGCCGCGACGCGATCGAATAATAAGTTATATGTGCTACGCTGGACTGCGTGCACCATGACTACCTAGATACGAAAAGTTGCTGAGAGACAACATTAGACACTGAAATGAGCTCTATATAATAGTGAGCTCTATATAACAGTGAGCTCTATATAACAGTGAGCTCTATATAACAGTGAGCTCTATCTAACAGTGAGCTCTATATAACAGTGAGCTCTATATAACAGTGAGCTCTATATAACAGTGATTCAGCGTGCAGAATATTGTAAGTAGAACAAATTCGAAAGCCCCGATGTAAAAGTGTTTGAATCCCATTAATCTTAAATCGAAAGGAGCAAAAGCTAAAAAAGCTGGTACTGAGACCTGTGAAAGTCGATTTTCGGAATACAGAAGTTTGAAAACGGCCATTAGATTTAGTAATATTGTAATCGAGGAAGGATAGGCTATTGTTAGATTCCAGTTCCATGGTAAATTTGATGGATTTATGCTGCGAATTTAGGTAATCGAAAAAGAGTTTAACGTGAGAAGGATGCTTAAAAAGTAAAAAAGTGTCATCAACGTATCTGTTGTAGAATATTGGCTTAAAATCAAGAGGGCAATTGGACAATCAGGACACCTCGTGAGAACACATAAAAATATTCGCAAAGGTTGGGCCGAGTGGAAGACCCATACCCAAACCGTCAATCTGTCGGTAAAGCTTGTTAGCAAATATGAAAAAAGAGTTTAAAACAGATAATTCTAAAAGAGATTTAAACAAATTACGTTTCAAACCAATAACGAGATCATTTACATCCTTAAACAAAGAATTCAGGCATATATCTATGGTTTCATGAAGAGGCACGATTACCGTTAAAAAATTTACTGCCATGTCAGCTCTGTCAGCTCTGTCCCTGCCATGTCAGCTCTGACAGCTCAGTCACTGCCATGTCAGCTCTGTCTGCTCAGTCACTGCCATGTCAGCAGTGACTGAGCAGACAGAGCTTTAAATTCTTTAAAATTATTGCAAGAACAAGTGATACTCCTGGAATTATACCGGAATCGACAGAAAATCTAATGAGAGACATTAAAATTGTAGTTTGAGCTATAATAAATTAGTGTCGAACAACTAAAATACTTATAAACTTCAAGACATAAAGTAAAACTAGTAACATAATACGCATTTTTTAGTATCAACATTACTAAAAGAGCTTCGCGATAGCAGGAATAATGCAAAAGGCAGAAAAAGTCAATAGGCCTGACGATAATGATGCGGGAGTCGCCGGCATCTGGCAGCTGAAGAGACACTCGAGCCTCTCTCTCGGACACACAACCGTCCCGGTGCTTCATCACTTCGTCTTTAGTGCGTGACTACGAATTTAATCAATTCAAATATACTCTTTAGAAAATGTCAAAGCGAAAAAGTCCAAAAATCAAGCATAAAAAAGTGTTTTTGAACATAATATTTCAGAATTTATTGCGGAACCAACGACTTAATGTTCAATCTAGACCGCATTTTTGTACTTTTTAGCGAATTTTCTCATTTATGGAAAAAATGCACTATTGTGCTCGCCATGTCCGTCTGTCTGTCCGTCCGTCCGTCTGTTTGTCTGTCTGTCCATTACCGTTAAAAAATTACCGTTAACGGTAATTTTTTCTAACAGTGTATCTACTGTTGGTAGTCAAGCGATGCCATAGTGTGAAGCATGTATGATGGCAGCACAGGTGGGGGCCTATATATTCGTATATACTGTTTTGTACGAGTTCAGGGGTGCTGTGTGTGAGGGAGAAATACAGTGAGAAAGAGAGGATAAAAATTAGGGTTTCATGTATGATGTGGAGTATGAAGGAAACTGCAAAGAACTTAGTGAGGGAGAAGAGGCGCATGGGAGAGAAAGACGGGCAATGATGGAGATGATTCTGAATGAGGGAGGTGAAGGTAATGATGTGGAGCTTTGCTGTAATGATGAACCGCTGTATCTCAGTGGCTCCTCGAGATGAGAGGAGCTAGCCGTGAGTTTGAGTCTAGGGAAGTTCACTTTATTTAACCACAATAAAGATCTATACTTTATTTCCTGTTTCAGTAGGTTTGTCTTTTTTTAATATGAACATATCCTACTCCTTATATTCTTGGGATGCAATATAGTGTCGCCGCTATTTCAAGTGGTAGGAAAGGGGTCAATTAATTAGCATCTTGGTTTCTTTTAATTAAAGTTCAAAGTAGTTTTTGTAGTTTTTGAGAGAAAATAAATGAGCAGGTACGCACACCATATTTATTGGAATTTTTGTAACTGAAGCTTCCCTGTGAAACTTTGCTGACATTTTTAGCTCAACAAGTGAGCGAGCTTTTTGAAATATAGATGGCATCAATTTCCCTAGAATTCCACTCTGAATTTATTATTCTCTTTTACAGTTAAACCATTGCAGTCTAAAACTAAACAGATTTTTTGAAACTAACTTAACTTGGTTGATGTATTTTGTTTTTATTTTTAATTTGAACATCCTACATTTCGGCCGTTTTCAAACATTAACGGTTACGAGGCACATAGTCGCATCGACACAGCTACGATTCCTAAAAGAACAACTACAATAAACAAGTAACTACCACGACTTCGCTCTATTTGTGTAGAACCAACATTAACGCAATGGCCACATCGTCCGTTATACAATTTCGAGACAACCCAAGAAGCATATAAAACCATATGCAGAAGCGCTGCGAAGAAACAGCCAGCAACCCATTCAGGTCATAGCGTCGAAAGTACGGTCGGACTCATCAGCAGCAGTACGGCCACGAGCTGGCTGCTGATTTACTAACGTCGAAACCATCACCAATATCTGGAATTACGGTGGTTGAAAATTTACGGCCATGCGGATCTTGAGATATCTTTCGAGATTACGGCTACAGAATTACAACAGCGGTACGGCTATATATGTACTTGGAACATGGGTAGAGATATGCAATTAAGGACCTGCTGATTAAATGCTTTGATCAATAATTAAGAGTGAGTTTACCTTAGGGATAAAATGTCGAGTTTTGAATTTACTCGCATGTCTTATTTCTGTAAAAGTTTTGTAACTCAGGATGTGCCTTTATTTTCGTCATTTTCATTCTAAATTTGTTTTTCATTTTGACCCTCGTGTACTTTATTTGCCGTTATAAATTTCCATTCCGCCTGCTCGACAGAACAAAAACGCGCCTTATTCAGTGACCGCCTCGAGCCAGACACGCTACCGACATTAATGATTCTTCAATGCACTAGGAGTGCGGAAGTAATTCAGTAATATAGAAATCAATAGTAAATAATAAAATTGAATTCATACAGGCACGCATATAAGGCTCACATATGAGCCTCGCATATGAGGCTCGCACATGAGGCTGAAAAACTTACCAGTCTCGATTAAGATGCTGCGTACTTCGCTTACCTTTCCATAGATGTGCGGAAGTCCATCTATTTTAGGTAAAGTATGAACTCAGTAATTTTACCTAATAATAGGTTCATGAATTTTCCTTTTAACAATATTTCTCGTGCACTGCAGTATTTCTCGTGCACTGCAGTATTTCTCGTGCACTGCAGTATTTCTCGTGCACTGCAGTATTTNTTTCGTCTCGACTTCTTCCTCAGATTATAATTTGACTGAAGACCAAAGACTCGCTCCAAAAACTTTTTCTGTAAATTCTATTTATTGCAATAAACATTGCATGCATTCATCATCCATCATCATTGGAATGCTGAGGAGGCCGCGGCTGTTCATGATGCTGCTGTCCGTGCTGCACGGAACCGGCGTAGCATCAACGGGCTCATCCCGGTACCGCGTGCACCCCCAGGCAGGGTTCGGTATTGCTGATACCGCGGCGGTTGTGCACTATACATCGTCTGCCATACAGGTAAGGTTGTTAAGTTAAATTTCATTATATAGAGTAATATGGATCTATTTCAATAAGGACGATTTAGCCACTGAAAGCGTTTCAATTAAGGTTTAATAATAGATGTGTTCTCTCATGCTATTTTCCTCGTCGTATTAAGTCACTGTTAGTGCATTGAAATCCTTGGTTTTTTCACTTTAATCTGTTTTAAAACAAACACAAATTTATCGATTCCAATATTGAACAAGTCGCTTGATTTCGTAGTAAAGTTAATAGCTCTATTGCAAATTGCAAAAAGTGTTGCTGCACCTTAAGTGGAGCGTATGGGTCAAAAAATCTATAAATTCGGCTATTCCGTTTTCTTGGCTCATTTTGTAGCTGCTGATAAGGCGCGTCTAACCCAGCAATTTGTGGGTAAAGCAATTTCAAAAATATATAATATGAACATTTTTTAAAAATTAATATGTACAAAGATTTCTCTAAATTAAATCTGGATTTATAAATTATTATTCTCGTTAATTGTAAAGTGTTTGCACTCGTTTGAAAGCCATAAACAAAACGCGTTTAAGAAAGCTAATTTCATAGATGTAGTGAAGTAGTATTTGCATGCATTTAATAGTTTTTAATTTTTATTAAATGACAACTTTATAAAAATTTTTACAAATTTTAATTTGAAATGGTATTTATAGACTCGCGTTAATTGCAAAGTGTTTGCACTCGTTTGAAAGCAACAAACAATGTGCGTTCAAAAATGCAAATACCACGGAGGTACATGCAATGTTTTTTGCGTTAGGCCATTTTGAATTTATATAAAATGAACATTTTTAATAGGTATAAAAATCGAAAAAGTCACATTTATATCTTATTATTCCCGCTGAACTGGACAAATAATAATTATTTGTCCATTATATTTTTTGAATAATAAGTCTAACGACGCGTGCTGGTACCGTAAATGCAACTAAATGGCAATGGGAAAGCTTGAGCTACAATATCAAGCATTTTTTGGCATATTATTCTTTTTATAATAAATTTTACTTTTTTTCTCCTTTCAACAATTAAAATTTACATAATACATCACCTTAAAAATTTATCTCCTCGTATGATTTTCAAGCCACATAATTAAGAGATATGTCATTCGACTAGTAAAGACCATACCTAGCGACTCTGAAAGCCCTTTTTAGCGCATTTCCCATTTCTGGAAAAAATGCACTATTGTGCTCGTCATGTCCGTCCGTCCGTCTGTCTGTCCGTTTGTCTGTTTGTCCGTCCATGACTTCACGTTTTCGTCGACGAGAAAATGCGAACGAGAAAATTTTGTATTTGTGCATGGTTTGACTTATATATGGGGGAGGGCCAGGGGAGGGATTGTCGTGGGAAATGAAAAAATGGAAAAACGCACATGAAAAAATCATTGGGAAAATCGAGAATCCAAGTTCTAGAGCCACTAGATAATTATGTTGCAAATCGAATGAGATTTGTCTCGATATTGTAGCACGTTAATTGCAAAAATTATAAAAATTTGGAGTACCCTCTTTTTGCCGTTTTTTATTAATTTCACGTTTCTCTCATTTTTTACGAAGAAATCACACAGGTAAAATGTTTTTATTTTTATGTTTCACGACAAATTCACGTATGTGTGTGAAATTTCAGGAAGATCGGTTGATAAATGTTGAAGTTTTTCTAGTACCCAGACGGTCCCCTTAATTACCATTATAGTAATGCTCAGCATCTCGAACATAGAAAAGCCACGTTAGATTTTCCACCTAATTTTTAGGAAATCTAACAATTTTTCTAACAATTTTTGAAATTGAATTTATAAGAAATCTAAACAATTTTTCCTAATTTTTAGGAAAATGTAGTTTCCGTAATTTTGATTTGTTTCGTTTCCATCCTTTTTTTAGCCCAATCTCGAGAAAACTAGGATAGATCAAATATCAATACATTAATTAACTCGCTGTAAATTTATCCTAGGTAGCACATAATCTATTAATTCGAAATATTTCAAATAGTACAGATAATCTTGTACTGCTTACAACTGAGTATCTCATTATTTATTGAAATGTAGTAATCAATTATTATATCATTAATCCATACAGAACCGTACATTACAATAATTACGTAGTAACTCGTTATTAATTAATATGGCATGGCCAACTATAAACTAATACACGTCATGATTAGTTATTTCTCACTTTCAGGAATTTCTGATTGCACTAAAATTAATTAACTTCTTGCAGTGTGCTCAACGGTGCTCGATTTCTGGCTCATCTGTCTTCTCCGTCACTGAAGAAAACACAGGAAAAGTGAGATGCAGAATTGCATCGTCTGGCTTCCGAGCTGAGAACCTCACCGCCGGCGCCGCTGCTGCAGTTGAACAGGAACTTACCACTGCTACTGAACAGGAACTTACCAGCGCCGCAACAACTGAAGGTGAGCAATATTTGCCAAAAAATATAAAATCCTATTAGCATTTATTCATTTTAATGAATTTTAAAAATGTTAAAAAATGAATTCCGGACGTGTTCTGATGTTTTACAACGCTCAAACGCGCAATAATTTGTTTTTTAATGCATATTTTTGTGAAACACTTCATAGTGACAACTTTAATAATAATTCAATGGCTACATTACACATAGAACGAGAGTGCAAAACCTAATCGCTGTAAGTTCTTATCCATTAAACCCGCACAAGTTCCACTTGGCGAATATTTCTCATTGTGTGCCAAAAACAAGGCTCGTATTTTCACTAATTGAAGTCGGCCAATTTATTGTCCTGGAAAATTTGAAATTACTCTCTTATAAGTTCAGCTTCAACAATAATGATGTATAACTTGTATCTTTGCGAGTTTCGATTCCGTTTTTATTTAAAAATCTGGCATTCCTTTCTCCCGCTTGTGTTCTCTAATATTTTTTATCTTATCATTTCTTATCCCATATTGAAATAAATATATATTTTGTCGTTATATATTCCAAAGTTCTATAATGTTTGAAATACTCTCAAGTAAAATAATATCTAGTGATGCTTTGTCTCAAAATATTCAGCATTTAATTCAAGTTTTTCTTCACAAAAAGAGCCGGGTACTGTCGGTTTCGGTCCGGCCCGCTAAACCGATCATCAGACCGACTGCACTCAAAACCTGCTGTGTTTTGGCCCCGGCTTGCTGCTAACAATGTCATATGCGCAACTGGCACCAACTGGCAGTTGGGCATCAGAAATTGTGTTGCGTCTAAGCCTGCGAAATGTTTCTGTCAGACGTCCATCTAATACAAGGGTTGAAAACCCCTTTTTACCCGTCATTCACTTCTAGGATATTTGTAATTAAGTCGATCTCTTCTTTGCACATACAGATTCAAGTACGCAAAATACTAAACTACTTTGATTATTTATGATGGATCGAAAATGAATGTTACAAATCTGTACATTCCTCCAACCACTTCAAATATGGAAATATGGGTCCTAAACTAAGGTTAATAATCTAACACTCTTTTACTCTAAATTCAAAGAGACTAGGATATATTCATATTGAGAAAAGAATTTTCATCCTAAACATGAACTAAGGTATGGATCGTTGTTGGGGTTGTTGTTCGTTTCTTTATTGATGATTTTCAGTATTTTCCTCAACCAATCATCGAGTCTAGTCGTACCGTCCTCCTCCTATCTCTTTCAGCCTCAGCATTATCTCCAAATATCTCTTTACATCATCAATAACACCAAGTTTGCTCACTCTGATAGACACACATTCACCACTATCTCCTTCTTATCTAATCTCTCCTTCGCCACTTCAAGATGTTAACATCCACCCAGATACTCGGGCTACATTTCGCAGCACCATCCAAGGCCAAGCTGAAGTATCGCCTTTGATGGCTATTATGCGCCGTTCATCAGTGACCAGGTGAAATAAACTGAGCTACCCAAGGCTTGAATCCATGGCTATCTCCCCTTATCTCGGTGTTGCTTCCACTGAGCGACTGTGGATTCACATTATTTCAGCATTGGTGCATAATTATTGATGAAAGACAAATATATCACACATATAATATTGAGGTATTGAGAAAGTATTTCACAAATATTTTCACAACACTTTAGTAAAAAATATCGCATTGAAGAGAGAAAAATTTTTTCAGCAATTCGGTCACTCCAGAGTAAAGCTTCTCCTAAGTGTTAATTCTTCACGAAATCTTCGTGCATTTTCATTGAGTCTTGGTGAATCGTATTTTGCAGCCTCCTGCTACTATCTTGGCGAAATTTCCAGCCCATAGTTTGTTCGTGGGCTTGTGATGGGACCTATAGTTAATCCCTTAATGTCATGCATGATTAAATATAACATTTATAACGATTGTATATTGCCTCTTTTTCTTAGCAGCCGTGGCAGCAGCCACATCCACAGCACCACCTTCAGCTACTTTCGCAGCATTATGCTAAATTGTTTCTTGGACAAAAAATTTTGGTATCATCATGACTTGGCTTGAAACTTATAATTTCTATGCCCAATTGATGTGTATTTTACTTAACTAAACTCAAACTTAACTTACTTAACTTAACTCTATGGTTTACGTATTGCATTTGAGGAAATTCTGTTCGTTGGACAAGCACGCAGCAAATCGCGACTTTTTTTAGCAATCGAAAATAAATCGCCCGTCTGTTGACTTGAAAAGACCTGAAATGAGTACTAGGCAACCCGGCATTTAGTGAATTTCAGCTTTTTTAATATGTTCAGCTACTTATTTTCCTGTCCATGTTCCACTTAATTTTATTAATTTTTTGTAAATTATTAAACTCGTCTGTTCTAATGCACCGACTTTTCACCTTAGAAGCTTAAACATATTAATAAATCTTGACTAAATTATCAATTAAAAAGTCTTGAATAACTTTCTCACAAATTATATGGAAAAAATCTGAGCCGACTATAACCTCTCCCTCCATAATTAATTTTTTCACGTTAACTCAACATAATTTCTATATTTTTAGTGTGTCTACATAGAACATCCTTGAATTAGCACAATATATTATAGCCATAACTACATATTATCACAACGTATTATAACCGTAACTATATATTATCACAATATATTATAGCCATAACTATATATTATCACAATATATAATAACCACAACTACATATTATCACAGTATATTATAGTCATAACTAAATATTATCACGATATATTATAACCATACCTATACATTGTTACAATATACTATAGCCATAACTATGTATATATTATCACAATATATTATAACCACAACTACATATTATCACAGTATGCTATAGACATAACTATATATTATCACAGTATAATATAGCCATAACTATATATTATCAAAATATATTATAGCCATAATTACACTAGTCATGATATCATAAATTTGCTTAAACATAAAATTAAACATGAATGAAACATGAAAAATGCCAGGTAAATCAATCAAATCTTCGTTGAAAGATGACCGGAGACCAGCATCATCAAGATGATGAATATGATTGAATGGCAGTTTCTTACTTTTAAATCATTGGTACTATTGCTTTAGTAACCGAATGGTGATAGTAATGGTAATCTTGAGTGTTGATTCACAAGTCCTAGCAACATGTTTAAAAAAGGTCTTTATCTACGGCAACAAATTGCAACTTCAGGGGTACAATGTTGACGAGTCCTAATAAACTGTCGAGAACCATAAAAGTTGATAGCATGGGTACAGGTACGAGCTGCACCACGATGCCACGTTGCGACAACCACACAGGAACAGAAAGCACGGGTACAGGTACGAGCTGCTCCACGATGCCGACAACCACACAGGAACGGAAAGCACGGGTACAGGTACGAGCTGCCCACGATGCCGACAACCACACAGGAACGGGGTGGCAGTAACGCCTCAAAAGCACGACTATTGAAGGGTACGAGCCTCCAATAAGCCACTGACAATTTACTCGAGCGCAGAGGTTATTAGCCCCTACGATACGATTGCGCGAATGGAACGGCTGTTTGCCGCCCAACGCTGTCAAAAGCTGGAACTATCCAAGAACTCCACCTATGCCGTTATTAGTCCGTTAGTGGAACTCTTTACGAGTTATGTCCAGGACTAAGGTGGAGTTTATTCTTGGAAGCCCAGATTTAGCTCTTCTCTTTCGAGTCGAAACCGATGCGCCCCAACCCAGTACCACTGCGCACACACAACTCCCACTCGCCCGCAAGGGGCAACTCAACCAAAACAACGTCAACACGACACCCCGCCTATAAAGAGCACAAAACAGACAGTTAACACTCTCTAAGTGCAAAAAAATATATACAATGAGTTCACTTGTTCATTTATAAAGTTTGTTTATTAAATAATGTACGTGCATTTCATTACTAGTATCCTTTTACAAATAGAACCTCTGATGACTGTTAATTTAGTTCCGTGCTTTCTCACTATCCCGTTGGGGTAGCCTATATGTATTGTCCGCTCTCCCGCTATTTATTGAATACCGGGCCGCTGATAGCAGTCTCAGTAAAATTTTTAGCAGGGTAAAATAATGGGGATCGTGAAAGTTAAAAGTTTGAATTTATGAACTGAAATTTTGAATGATTTAACGTGGCAGTTCTTGGTATTTGCATAGGCGAAGATGACCTGCTAAAAGTACTGGCAATTAGAAATGCAATTACATTTATCGACAGGCGTGCATTTATTAATAAAAAACACGTCATGTTTTGTTTTTCATTCCTTTATTGGAAACATGTTTTTCCACTATAATATTTTTAGATGTGTGAGCAGTGAGACATAGTTAGTTAAAATAGGTGCCATAAAATATTCAAGGTTACGTAAAAGATAATATGAATGGGAAGTAGATAATATAACAATATATTTTTATTCATTCAAACTGCAGCTCCTCTTTTCCACAATAAAACGGTTGTCTTGGCTGCAATATAAACAAAATTCTTGTGACAATATATCGTGCAGCATCAATGAAGCATTATTGATTTAAACTTGGTTCTGTGTCCACTCAACTAATCGGTAATGCTGCCAGTGCTATATCTAAAAACTTAATAGCAAAGAAAACTCCACAAAAATTCATAGTATCTTTAAAGAAAACGTTTCGGAGTCCAGCTCCATCGTCAGTTCGAAAATTCTAGAACACAGATAAATCAGTAATTAGTACCTGTCTCTTATACACATCTAGATGTGTATAAGAGACAGAATTAAGGACGTGTGGAGCCTGCCTTGGTAAATATCGCACTAATAAATTTCGGATGATAATGGTAGAACTTTCGTTCTCCTGTGAAAATGAATTCTATAATAATGAGAAATCAAGCTAGAATGAACTACCATTCTTCAAATAATAATTATTACTCGTCAGTGTTAACACGGCAGCGAGTAAGTGTATTTATACATCGTTTGAGTTATCTACGCACGAGGTTTGAAATGAACTCTTTTGGGTTTAATCTTACGGACGCACTTCTGATATTAACTAACTTAATATATTGATATAATTAATTAAGGTACGAGTTTAGCTTCAATTCTGACAATGCGTGATGCCTTATAGAGTAAGCATTCACATAAAATAAAATCACCGTAATTCTTTTCTGCAGTAATTTTTCTCGTTTTTTTTCGCNTACGTTGATGACACTTTTTTACTTTTTAAGCATCCTTCTCATGTTAAACTCTTTTTCGATTACCTAAATTCGCAACATAAATCCATCAAATTTACTATGGAACTGGAATCTAATAATAGCCTGTCCTTCCTCGATTGCAATATTACTAAATCTAATGGCCGTTTTCAAACTTCTGTATTCCGGAAATCGACTTTCACAGGCCTCAGTACCAGCTTTTTCAGCTTTTGCTCGTTTCGATTTAAGATTAATGGGATTCAAACACTTTTACATCGAGGTTTTCGTATTTGTTCTACTTACAATATTCTGCATGCTGAATTCGAATTTTTGCGCAATATATTTTCGCTTAATGGATTTCCGACTAATCTGGTGTTTACCCAAATAAAGAAATTCATGTCCAAGCGGTACCATGAGGTTGCTCCCGAGCGCGACAATAGGGATGTTGTTTATTGCTCTCTTCTATATTTCGGCCCTGCATCCGAAACTATGTCAAGAGAGCTAAAACTTTTGTTCCGGACTCCGAAACGTTTTCTTTAAAGATACTATGAATTTTTGTGGAGTTTTCTTTGCTATTAAGTTTTTAGTGAATTTGCGATTCAAGCAAACGAGTGGTGCTATATCTACTGTTGGTAGTCAAGCGATGTCATAGTGTGAAGCATGTATGATGGCATCACAGGTGGGGGCCTATATATTCGTATATACTGTTTGTATGAGTTCAGGGCTGATGTGAGTGAGGGAGAAATATAGAAAGAAGGAGAGGATAAAAGATGAGGGTTTCATGTGTGATGTGGAGTTTGAAGGAAACTGCACAGAAACTAGTGAGGGAGAAGAAGGTTATGAGAGAGAGAGACGGGCAATGATGGAGATGATTCTGAATGAGGGAGGTGAAGGTAATGATGTGGAGCTTTGCTGTAATGATGAGCCGCTGTATCTCAGTGGCTCCTCGAGATGAGAGGAGCTAGCCTTGAGTTTGAATCAAAGGAACTTCACTTTATTCATCCACAATAAAGAACTATACTTTATTTCATGTTTTAGTAGGTTTGTCTTTTTTTAATATTAACATATCCTAGTCCTTAGAGTATTGTCATGCAAAATAATGTTGCCGTTACTTAAGTGGTAGGAACGAGGTCAATTAATTAGCGCATTAGTTTCTTACAATTAAAGTCTCTTAAAGTACAAAAATCTCAAAAGTAGTTTTTGAGAGAGAAAAATGAGCAGGTGCGCACATCATATTGTATTGGAATTTTGGTAACTGTAGCTTCTCTTGAGAACCTTGCTGATATTTTTGGCTCAACAAGTGAGCCAGCTTTTTGAAATATCATAGATGGCCAATCAACCCTAGAGTTCCACTCTGAATTTATTAGCCTCTTTTACAGTTATGCCAATGCAGTGTAGAACTAAACAGATATTTTGAAACTAACTTAACATGGTTGATGTATTTTGTTTATATTTTTAATGTGAGCATAATGCAATTCGCCCGTTTTCAAACACTAACGGTTGCGAGGAACTTAGCCGAATCGATATAGCTACGATTCCTAAAAAACAATTGCAATTACCAAGATATTAATTGTTCTTTAATTTCGAGACAACCCAAGAAGCAACCAGAAGCGCAGCGAAGAAACAGCCAGCAACCTATTCAGGTAGTGTCGAAAGTACGGTCGGACTCATCAGCAGCAGTACGGCCACGAGCTGGCAGCTAATTTACTAACGTGGAAACCATAACCGACATTGCGAATTACGGTCGCTGACAGTTTACGGCCATGCGCAACTTGAGATATCGTTCGAGATTACGGCTACAGAATTACAGCAGCGGTACTTGGAACATCATTACCGCAAAAGACCGTCGTGGTCGATACGGTCACGGCATCGCAACAGTACCACTACGGACCAACACACAACTATAGGCAACGTTTCCCAGTAAAGTTGGAAAGCAAGAAAAGCGGTTAGAGATTTATGGGACCTGTTGATTCAATGCTTTGATTAATAATTAAGAGTTAGGTTATATTAGAGAAAAAATGTCGAGTTCTGAATTTGCTGGAATGTCTTATTTCTGAAAAAGTTTTGTAACTCAGGATGTGCCTTGGTTTTTAGTCATTTTCATTCGAAATCTAAAAGTGTTTCATTTTGACCCTCGTGTACTTTTTGCCGTGATAAATTCTTAACAAAAACGCGTCTTGATTATTGACCGTCGCGAGCGAGATATGCTACCAATATTAATGATTCTTCAATGCACTAGGACTGCGAAAGTAATTCAGTAATATAAAAATGAATGACAATGAATAAAACTAAATACATATAGGCTGGTGTATGACATTCACATATAAGTCTCGCATATGAGGCTAACAAATGAGGCTCGCTCTAATATGAGGCTCACGTATAAGGCTCGTGTATCAGGCTCGCATATGAGGCTCACGTTAAGGGTTGCGCCGAGGCTCGTGTTTGAGGCTCACATATATGGCTGGCTTATCAGGCTCAAAAAAGGCTCAAATATCAAAATTGCGTATGAAACTCGCTTCTGAGGCTCACATATCAGAATCACATATGAGGCTCACACATGAGGCTGAAAAACTTACTAGTCTCAATTAAAATGTATCATATTTCGCTTACCTATTTATATACATGTAAGTAGTATAGATAATAGGCCTACCGTCACACTTTCCATAAACAGCTTAAATCATAGGTCACCACAACCATTTACTCCGAATCTTGTCCAACAAAATTACCCAATTACCCCTGATCCTTCAATATTATTACGAATCTTGTCCAACAAAATTGGCCAATTACTCCCGAATAAAACCTCATACGATATTATTACCCTGAATTTGCACAAACAGCATAACAGGCTACCGATCATTTACCCCGATTTTACTACACTCTTTAACCGAAAACTCAGGACTTAACCTAGAGCGGTTACCTGAAAAATACTTCTGTGGAATATATAATTGATTTAAATTTTTGAAATACTTTCCAGAACCGGGGTGCTCATCTTTATTAATCAACACAAAACTATAAGGT
>NW_025932075.1:0-467 GCF_000764305.2 Hyalella azteca | reverse complement strand
AGACGACCAATACGTAATACATGTAGTGCTTTAATTTGAAAATTTCTCATTTTTCTATATCACTATATGCATAAGTTTCATATTGACATGCTGCGCACAACCGAACAAATGTTGCTCGCAGAATTGAACTTTCCTGCGGTACGATGACATTGAGAGCTAAACTCCTAGGAGCTGAACTCATGATCTCATAGTTTCTCCAAGTTAGTGAAAGGGACACGCGAGTAGGGGAGAGGCTTACGAAGGTGGTAAGCTCTAACGAAATCCAAATGAAATGCCCTATACTTTGTACCTCGCTCACTAATCACTTAAGTAATTTCCACGTAATATTAACCGGGTGTTCATGCATGGAATTACGAATTACCCCGTGAACTTGAGTAATTTACACGGAGTACCCCCTCAGGGTTTGCGGGATTCTTCACGAAACACCTCACGAAATAGAATAACTTGCATGAAGAACCTCCCCGTGT
>NW_025932074.1:0-863 GCF_000764305.2 Hyalella azteca | reverse complement strand
GTTGGTAAGACTAACCACATGGTAGTTGGTAAGACTAACCACATGGTAGTTGGTAAGACTAACCACATGGTAGTTGGTAAGACTAGCCACATGGTAGTTGCTAAGACTAACCACATGGTAGTTGCTAAGACTAACCACATGCTAGTTGTTAAGACTAACCACATGGTAGTTGGCGGCCAGAGCAGCCTGGTATCGCTCCTTAGCACAGCCCAGTAAGGTGTTCCTGTTCTCAGGCTTGAGGGCCTCCAGACTCTTCTCTGTCAGAGGGAAGCTCTGGCCCTCACACACGCGCAGCCGCCGGTGCGCCTCTGAGCTGCTCGGCTGCAACAAAACAATAATATTTATCTTTGTAACATTTACCTTTATCAATATGTCAACTATACATTATTTTATCCGTTTTTAGCAATCACTATCATTTATGACAGGGACAATGTTTCATCAAAGAATCTACAAAGCACGGTGTTTATTAATACAATTACGATCAAACACAGCGAACAGTTCTCCCACAACTAGTATACAACCGTCACGATCTCAGTTAATTTCTATTTCATGGTGAAACCCACAAACAAGTTAAAAGCAAAGGGAAAAAATTTCGCATTTTCTTGATACATAAAATTCGAGTTCAATTCAAGTTCGGCATCCAAAAAGGGTAAAAATATAACTCAGTACTCACTGCAGTGAGTGACAGAGAGCGCATTTTCTCGTCGACGAAAACGTAAAGTCACGGACGGACAGACAGACAGACATACCGAACACAATAGTGCATTTTTTCCATAAATGAGAAAATGCGCTAATAAGTTGCAAATTTACGCAATCTTTATTTAAATATACGCAATCCATATGTCACAAAAATATACAGAATT
>NW_025932073.1:899-51620 GCF_000764305.2 Hyalella azteca | reverse complement strand
TTAACGGGCTTTTTTTTCACCATCTGCAAGATTTTACTAAATATATCAATAACTTACAACATATAAACCCGTTACTTGATTCCTTCTTCCTCGTAAGTCTCAAGAAAACGAGTGGCTGGTGAAACCAGCTGTAGCAGCGGCAGCACCTGCCACAGCTGCAGCACCTGCCACAGCTGCAGCATCTGCCACAGCTGCAGCATCTGCCACAGCTGCAGCAGCTGCCACAGCTGCAGCATCTGCCACAGCTGCAGCATCTGCCACAGCTGCAGCATCTGCCACAGCTGAAGCACCTGCCACAGCTGCAGCATCTGCCACAGCTGCAGCACCTGCCACAGCTGCAGCAGCTGCCACAGCTGCAGCATCTGCCACAGCTGCAGCATCTGCCACAGCTGCAGCATCTGCTACAGCTGCAGCATCTGCCACAGCTGCAGCATCTGCCACAGCTGCAGCACCTGCCACAGCTGCAGCACCTGCCACAGCTGCTGCAGCTGCCACAGCTGTGCATGTGTATTCAGGTGCAAGAAAATTAAAACTAAACCTACTTCCTTGCCCCGTTACCATCCCCCATTCCTCCTCTCTATTTGTTTTACTCTTCTTCTATTGCTTCTCTTTTCTTCCCCTATGCTTCATTCTCTCAACTCACTTCTATTTTTTGCTGTCACTCCGTGAAATTTTTCCGTTTATTCTCTGCCCGCTTGCTTACTTCGTTTTATCTCTTGTTCTCTCTCTATTTCTCTACATAACATTTCTCTTCCAACTACGCTTCTCACTCTCTACTCTTTTTCTCTCTCGCACAATCACTCTTTCACCTCATGCTTCTCTCGGCCACTCACTCACCAAACTATTACACTTACTCCTTCACCACAATATTATATATAGTATTATATAATAACATTAATATTATGTTTAGGGAAATCACTCACCACAATATTGTACTCACTAAACACGCAGCTACTCGCCCGGGGTTGTACTCACCTGAAAAATAAAAAAATAGCGTTTATTCTTATTCACGATTCAATATAACTGATATATTTCATTAATATATAACTCGTCTACAAACCCGCCACTCGTGTATGTAGTATCCTTCTGTCTGTCTGTCCGTCCGTCCGTGACCTCAAGTTTTCGTCGATGAGAAAATGCGCTCTTTGTCACTCGCTGCAGTGAGTACTGAGTTATATTTTTTAAACATATGCAGCCTATTGTCGGCAGGAACATTATTTCATATGTAGGTGCAAGCCAAAATCCCTTCAATGGGGATTAGGGTCCCAAAATTCTGTCATTTCGTTTCACGTTATGAATGGCCAAACTGCAGCATTTAACGTGTCTATCGGTGAACCAAAACAGATTCCTTTCAGCTGCTCTGTTACACCAGGCAGCTGCCTGGTGTCAAGAAGCTAAGTTGACATGAGTAATGAGCCTGCCGAGCTACAGAATAATCATGTTCAGCTGGAAAATATGTTCAGCAGGGAATGTCCGCATCATTGTTATGTTCAGCTGGGAATGTCCGCATCGTTGTTATGTTCAGCTGGGAATGTCCGCATCATTGTTATGTTCAGCTGGGAATGTTCGCATCATTGTCATGTTCAGCTGGGAATGTCCGCATCCTTGTTATGTTCACTTGGGAATGCCCGCATCATTGTTATGTTCAGCAATGAATGTCTGCATGGTTGTTATGTTCAGCTGAGAATGTCTGCATTATTATCATGTTCGGCTATGAATGTCTGCATGGTTGTCATGCTTGGCTAGGAAAGTCTGCTTAATGGGATAATTTTTGCATTGAAAGTCTGCCTAATTGTTCTTTGTGGCTCGAAAAATCTTTCGATTATCATTACTGGCATAAAAACACACAATCACTAAAAAAAAGGAGCACGGTGCTGGGTAAGTGAGACACTTTGCAGGTGTTATGCCCTCGTATCTTCTCACCACTGAACGTATTTCTGCAGTCATGAAACGAAAGATTCTTTATCCACCATATTAGTAACAATTAAAGCAACACGTCCTAATACTCTTTTGCTTCTAGTCTAACATCAACACGAACACTTACGAATTTTCATTCTCTCACGTTCTTCTCAAGAGCGTGAAATTCTGGGATCGGTTCTACACATGTTAGGTTTTTTTTTTTGCTCGAACGAAACTTTCGGGCGTGGTTGTAAAGGAAAGATTAGGTTTTATGTCGTTTTATTTTTTATGCATAGCTGCTTGTTCATTAATTACCGTTTCTGAATACCTTGTAGCGAGAGGCAGAGGAATTTTTGGCCAACACAAACAAAACCACCACGCAATGAATAAGAAAAATTAAAAACTATTGCACGCACGTGCAATTATAGACATAAGCGGCAGCACAACACAAATATAACTGATAGCAATGGAAAAATATTCAAAACAAATTTATTGAAGTCACACAAACAACTCTGAATTGATAACGAAGATAAATTAAAACAACACAACGATAACGAATCCATATATTATGTCAATGAAACTACATACAATGATAGAACGACATATCTCGCTGGTGACAATATGTACGGCGATAGCGACAATAAATGCACGCTGGTAATGACATAAATGATGCAAGTGACAACATATGTTGAGCTAGCGAAAACATATGGTAAGATGTCGGTAAAATGACGAAGAGATAAGAGTAAGATAATGGTAATGGACAACAGAAAATACTAGTAAAATAACAGGGATATAGCAGTGTAATAAACATTGAGATAACTGTCAGATAATAGTTAAAAATCGTAAAACTAGAGGAAGACAACTAGACGTAAAACTAGATGGTTGTATGATAACAAGCCGGTTGTAAGATAACAGGATGGTTGTATGATAACAAGCTGGTTGTAAGATAACAAGATGGTTGTAAGATAACATTAAGTTGAATGTAAGACAACAGTAAGATGACAGTAAGATAACAGTAAGATAGCAGTAAAATAACAGTAAGATAACAGAAAGATAACGATATGATAACAATAAGATAACAGTAAGATAACATTGAGATAACAGTAAGATAACATTAGAATAACAGTACGATAACAGTAAGATAACATTAAGATAACATTAAGATAACAGTAAGATAACAGTAAGATAACAATAAGATAACAATAAGATAACAATAAGATAAACAGTAATATTACAGTAAATAACAGCGAAATACCAGTAAGATAACATTAAAATAAACATTAATACAACAACGAGATAACAACAAGATAAGAGCGAGATAAGAGCCGGGCACCTGTGAGCCTGAGGACGCGGTGGCGCAGCGGGCGCCGCTGGGGCGACCCCACGAGCGCCCGCACGCGGGGGCTGAGCCCCGACCCTGTGGGGGGGAGGGGTGGAGGAGCGAATAAGAGGGAAATTAGGGGACGGGAAAACGAGGAAAAGGAAGAGGGAATGTAAAAAAGTGGAAAAAAGGAAAGGTAGAAAAAAGAACAAGGAGAGAGTAATGAAACAATCGAAAGGGGGAGAGAAATTAAATTGCAGAAAAATAATCGTTAGGAGCGAAACAGAATTCAGAAGGAAATGCATAAAAAGAGGAGAAAAAAACGGCTGAAGTTGGAAATTAATGAGAAAAGCGAATAAGAATATGGAAGGAAGGAGATGATGACGAAGAGCAGAGTAGTAATAGAAGGGGTAGTTGGGACGAAAGGATAGCAGAGAAGCGGCATTAGAAACCCAAATTCCTCAATCAACCAAGTGAATACAATTAATGCACGCCAAAATTCAAGTCCCAGTCATCGATTCTTTTTACAAAATTAAATATTTACAGTAAATTATATTTGTCATCATTCTAATCCTACTGGACTTTTAGATTCTTTGTTTAGCAACTAAATCGATTTGTATTTAATCAGCGTACGGAAAACGGTGTTACGTCTATTCAACAAGGCTTATGTTGATTAAACGTTGTTTCAACGCCATCAACTTACAATCAAGATAGTTTAAATTTCATTTCCCTGTATAAATGGTATGTCTGCACTCAAAAAAAAAAACGCTCCAAATGTCCTCAACGTATGCCAAACGTATGCCAGACGTTTGCATCAGACGTTTGCATCAGACGTTTGCACCAGACGTTCGCACCAGAAGTTTGTACCAGACGTTTGCACCAGACGTTTGCTTCAGACGTTTGCACCAGACGTTTGCATCAGAAGTTTGCATCAGACGTTTGCACCAGACGTTTGCATCAGACGTTTGCACCAGACGTTTGCACCAGACGTTTGCACCAGACGTTTGCATCAGACGTTTGCACCAGACCAGACGCATTAGCGATGTTTTTCCTCGCACTGTACCGACTATATTCTTCAGAGACTGCGAGTCAATATGGCCGACAAAAACAATGTTCTCACAGAGATAAAAGCGACGAACAATAACAAAAGCAAGCAACGGTTCTCAACAAGATGGCAATCACAAACATCATATCATCGTTCAATTGCAAGCAGAATTTGTAATTGAAGACGAAGTGAACAACCGGTTGAACTGAAGACATTATTTGCATAAGGAAAGACCGTAGTTTCGCGTAGGTAATTGAACCTTGTACCCTCAAAGAAAAAAGCGAGGATTTGTCCAAAATAGCGATGCACTTTTCGCCCTAGCGTGGGTCATCATAACAAGGTTTGCCCGGCAAAAAAGGCGTTGCAGTGTGGCTCGCTGCTCGCGCTGTGGGTGAGAAAGTGTGTAAATATTTGGAAAATATAACGCACTTATTTTGTTGAGTGCGTGTTACAAGCAAGTGCAACATCACCTCTATTTAATTAACTGTAAAGTAGCCGTGCGCTCGAGATTTGTTATTCGTTGCGTTGGAAACTTTGTTACGTTATTCGTTGTTATTTAAAGCAAATATAACGTTACAGTAATTCTTATTTGATAATACTTGTACAATTTCTGAATAAGATAAAAGTCAAAAAAATGGCATGAGTTGATTATTAATAGCCATGCAGAGAATTGCACGCCATTCGTGAGCCTCGTTCGTACGCACCACGTTCAATGTGAGTTTCGCCCACATTCAGGCATCAAAAACACATTCCTTATTTCCTAAATTTACATCTTTTCCGAAATTACAATATTCTATGCGACCGCCTTTCCGCCATCATAGCAGACAAGTGGCATTTAATTTATGTAAACAATTGCAACGTAACCCGCGCTGTAGATGTCTTGGATTAAACGTAATTCTATTGTTAGGTTTAGGCTTCTATTAAATAAATGTGTTATCAATTTAGAATTATTAAATTTTAGAATTGTAAAAAGGATTTTAGAGAGTATTGGAACCGTGGAACCGTGGTCAGAGATTGCGGATAGGAAAGAAGCAGCAGTACGAACGCAGACTTGAATGCAGCGTCACGAGTCTGGTAAAAGCATCTGAGCGAAGTTTGACTGTTGTTTGCTTATAAAGTCTGAAGTGAACATATGCAAAGTTCCTCTGAATGAATATGTCTCAATGTAAAGTAATTTCCTTGCAATAAAGTATTTCGATATGACTGTTTGTTTCACCTGATTGAACCTGCCAATACAACGACAGCGCGAACCATTTCCCCGTAACGTTTGCAAAGCAGCACGACGTAACCCTCACAAAGCAGCACGACGTAACCCTCACAAACCAGCACGACGTAACCCTCACAAAGCAGCACGACGTAACCCTCACAAACCAGCACAACGTAACCCTCACAAACCAGCACGACGTAACCCTCACAAACCAGCACGACGTAACCCTCACAAACCAGCACGACGTAACCCTCACAAACCAGTACGACGTAATCCTCACAAACCCGCACGACGTAACCCTCACAAACACCAGCACGAAGTAACCCTCACAAACCAGTACGACGTAACCTTCACAAACCAGCACGACGTAACCCTCACAAACCAGCGCGACGTAACCCTCACAAACCAGCGCGACGTAACCCTCACAAACCCGCACGACGTAACCCTCACTAACCCGCACGACGTAACCCTCACAAACCAGCGCGACGTAACCCTCACAAAGCAGCACGACGTAACCCTCACTAACCAGCACGACGTAACCTTCACAAAGCAGCACGACGTAACCCTCACAAAGCAGCACGGCGTAACTCTCACAAACCAGTACGACGTAACCCTCACAAAGCAATACGACGTAACCCTCACAAACCAGCACGACGTAACCCTCACAAAGCAATACGACGTAACCCTCACAAACCTGCACGACGTAACCCTCACAAAGCAGCACGACGTAACCCTCACAAACCAGCACGACGTAACCCTCACAATGAAATACGACGTAACCCTCACAAACCAGCACGACGTAACCCTCACAAACCAGTACGACGTAACCCTCACAAACCAGCACGACGTAACCCTCACAAACCAGCACGACGTAACCCTCACAAACCAGCACGACGTAACCCTCACAAACCAGCACGACGTAACCCTCACAAACCAGCACGACGTAACCCCATAAGTTTTTGCATCGTCCACGACGCAGGCGCCGTAATCATTCGCCACGTCTTCAAAACTTCACGCCGCAAAAATTGTGACCAGAAAAGTTTTCTAGCAATTGCACGTAACGAATAAATGATGAAACTTGCAGCATTTAACAAAATGTTTAGGAAAACCCGCAAGATAACAAATCGTGAATTAAATAAGTTTGAAGGAAATAGTGTTGAGTAAACGTTGAACTGAGTGAATTGTATACGTACGGAAATTTCGCGGCTAGAACGACGTCACATAAGGATGTTGAGGAGTAAAGTTTTGCGATTAAGGAACAGGAGTTGACAGAAACTCCATGAGAATTACGTTTGCATAAATAGGAAATGTGAAAAATAAATTCATCATCAAGGGGGAAAAATTATAGAAATGGTGAAAATTTAACGAACGAAAATCATTGAAGACAGACGAACGCGAAAAATTGAGGTCGCGAAGTGGAAGTTTGTTTGGCAAAAAGAATTTTTATGCGCAAAGTTTCATGAAATGAGACGCGCGATGACAGGACAGGAGTTTCAACACATCACAAAAGTTATAGTAATAAATAAATTAAATTATATTTTGAAGTTAGGCAAGTAAGTTTATTGTTACGAAATAAGCAGGAAGCTGTGCAGCGCTGAATTTAAAAGTTTTTGAAGCTAGGATAATTATATGCAACTTTAGAAACATTTGCAGCAGGCGACTCAATTACCTTAATGAGTTCACGTTGTCAGCAATTGCATGTGTTCTAAGTGTCTTCTAGAAGACATGTTTCTCATGGATGATCTGAGTCTCCCAGACGCCCTTTTTAGCGCATTTTCTCATTTATGGAAAAAAGGCGCTATTGTGCTTGCCATGTCCGTCCGTCCTTCTGTCTATCCATCCGTCTGTCTGTCCGTCCGTGGTTTCATGTTTTCGTCGACGAGAAAATGCGCTCTCTGTCACTCACTGCAGTAAGTACTCATTTATATTTTTTTTTACTGGAGGCGCGAGGCTCAAGGGACGTAGCTTTGGACCTCGAATATATGAATGAACTTTCTTGAAAATGTTCATACCATCAAATGTATCGATATTGCACTCGAGGAGGAATTTTCGATCGAGCTCTACAGTAGGTAATTGTGACTGTGCACGAATTGTAAGAGGTAATAGCGATAGTGCAGTCTAGGAGACAGTTGTGATAGTGTACTCTTGAAGATAATTGTGATAGTGTACTCTTGAAGATAATTGTGATAGTGTACCCTTGGAGATAATTGTGATAGTGTACCCTAGGAGATAATTGTGATAGTGTACTCTAGGAGATAATTGTGATAGTGTGAAATAATTGTGATAGTGTACTCTAGGAGATAATTGTGATAGTGTACTCTAGGAGATAATTGTGATTGTGTACTCTAGGAAATAATTGTGAAAGTGTACTCCTGAAGATAATAGTTGATATTGTACTCTAGGAGATAATTGTGATAGTGTACTATAAGAAATAATGGTGATAGTGTACTCCAGGAAATAACTGTGATAGTGTACTCTAGAATACACTTGTTATGTGTACTCTCCGACACTAGTATCTATGGGCCCTAGAGTTGGTCCTCAAGCGGTCTTTTGGCCGCAGCCCTTCCACTGCCACTCCGGCCATCACCTCTACGGCCGGTGGACATTGTACCATCACAAGTCGGTGACCGCATGCTACTCAAATTACAGCTGCTACTAAGCAAATCCTATTTAATTGACAGAAAAAACTCAGGTATACTAAAAAAACTACTCATTGAAACTAATAAACATTGACTTAATCAAGAGATTAAGTGAGTTGATTTGCCAAGTATAAGAGAAGGAGCAGCGGGACTATGGCAGCAGCTGGCACTAAAGAGAGATGTGTGATACCGACGCCTAGACGCTCTAGTCTACTGCACACACAACAATTAGTGGCTCATTTTGACCAAATATTTTGTAAAAATTTTGCCCGCTTTCTCCCCGTATCACTGATACGTCCTTTTGTCAGGCCAAAGTGAGTCAGGATGACACGCACACACGGGCAAAAAGTGCACCGTTATTTGGACAAAGTCTCACACACTCGCTCTGAGTGAGTTGTGCTGTTAAGTAGAGCGCTCTCAACCGCTATTAATGAGAGCTAAGATGTTCGAGACACTTTGATAAGAGTCGAGTTATTCTAGGCTCGTTAATGAGCGTCCAGTTATTTCAGCCCCATTAATAGGTTCCCAGTTATATCAGACCCATTAATGAGGCTTAAGCTAAAGCACATCATTAATAAGGGCCATGTTATTCTAAACCCATTAATGAGTGTTCTGTTATTTGAGACCTTTAAATGGAAGACAAAAATTAGTTCAGCCTCATTAATGGGAGACCAGTCCCGCCTGCAACCGCAGAGTCAGATATTTAAATGTGTCATGTTGTTCAAAAAGTGACACATTTTCTTACAGAGCGGATGCATTAGCACGGGCACGCATTTTTTTCTAGCCAAACTGGCACTTTTTTCTAGCCAAACTGGCACTCTTTTCTAGCCAAACTGGCACTCTTTTCTAGCCAAACTGGCACTTTTTTCTGGCCAAACTGGCACTTTTTTCTAGCCAAACTGGCACTTTTTTCTGGCCAAACTGGCACTTTTTTCTAGCCACACTGGCACTTTTTTCTGGCCACACTGGCACTTTTTTCTAGCCACACTGGCACTTTTTTCTAGCCAAACTGGCACTTTTTTCTAGCCACACTGGCACTTTTTTCTAGCCAAACTGTGTCAGGGAGACCCAAACATGGGCATAAAATGCATCAAATTTGGACACAGTCTCACACATTTCTCCGTGTGTGGGACGCGGCTGTCAGTCTCTGCTAATAGGACAGCAATGAGCCAGGATTGCATGGATGGCGGAGGAGCGATGGCTTTCTGGATTACTATTGGATGGCGGAAGAACTAAACTTGCATGGATTTATTTAGGTCTGAAATTAATGCTATCTCAAAAATCCTACCGTTTTGCTAGGAAAATCTACCTACAAATAACATAATAGTATAAATTGATGAGCTCTAATACCACAACGAAAGAATGTAATTGTTAACAAGAAATTTGTCACAAAAAACGAAAACAGAAATAAAAGACAATAATAGAAAGAAAAGTAACAATAAAATTAATCAAGAAATTGTAAATCAGGAAAAAATTAATAATTAACAAGGAAATTTTAAAAAGAAGGAACAAGTGAGGAGAAAGAGACCAAGCAGCATGGAAGAGACAAGCAACGTTCGCTGAGGAGACAGCAGTTCAAACTTGGCTGCTTTCCAAAAGAGAAAGTCGAGTCGCCTCACTATACATGACTAAACTGCAATCTTTTGAAACTATAATACATTTTATATAGCTTCCAACGTACACAATTACAATATTATTACATTGTTGTAGAGAATTTGCAATACCTTTTGTTACTTTTTCGAAAAAATGGGCACAATCAGTAAAGGAATGTTATTGATGTGATGTAATAGCCTCCTGTTGTTTACGTAAATATATGTACATGAGCATTTTCATTGTGTGAATATAGACCAATATCATGAATTATTAAAAAACTTTAAATAATAAATCCAATATATTACGAAACGGTATGTACATTTACCGAAATGTTCGTTACATTGGGGCAATGTTGTTACAACGTACAGTACTGTACATTGCGTTACAACGTAAACGCCGAAAAAACGTTCAACTGCCCCCCCCCCCCTTATCCCGTGGTTAATTCAGACTAACATGAAATAGGAAAACAAAAGTCATCAGAAAAATTGCTGAAATCGAAGAAACCGTCGTGATGAGTGGAACAATATTCATACATTCAAGTCAACCTGGCATCATTGCTACTTTCATCGCTTCAACCTACAAGTTAAAAGAAGGCATGACAAGAGGTTTTCTCCCATCACAGCAATGCATGTAGAGAAGTTTAAGAAAGGGCAATCGCGTATTTGTATTCAAACTCACACAAACCCATAATGAGACGAATTTCAAATGGACACTCCAATTTCTTAAAAGTTTGAAATCGAGTTTTAAGTTAAAGTACAGTAAAACTGAATGAAAAAATTAAGCTTTTCGACATCTTTATCGCTAAATAAAACTTTTATTTTACAGACAAGACTTTAAATTCAAACTTTTAACACGTGAAAACCTCAAAACAAATGCTCAGAATCCATGAGGTGAGATTTACAGGCTGAAGAGTGGCACGGCAGCAGCAACGTTGAACGTACCTTCTTCCGAGCTCGACTTTTCCTTCTCCATGTTGCACCACGCACCATTCACGACTGGAGAAGCCATGCTGCGAGACGACTTCTGAGAGATCACGCCCCTCTCCCATCTCCTCTCTATAGGTCTAGCACAGTTTTCTTTTGTTTGATATTGACAGAAAATGGGTCATTTCAATGCCGGACTGGCTTGAGGAGACAGAGAGTACACTTGCCTAGTTTTGCTTTTACTGAACATGAAACGAAAATTATTACGCTCTTTTCATAAATATTGGAGATCTGGAACAGTTTTCTACGGCATCTCATTGCTGGATAGAGAATTGCTGGCTGTTTCAATTGGAGACTGATACGTATACGGGCAATTTTGTAGACGTGATCATTTCGCTGTTACTAGCTTCACACAGTGTAAAAAAAAATTCTGAATTTTTCAAGAAATTCTTAGAATTGCCTTCTCGTTAGAAAACGGGGTTACCAAAAAAGCTTCTATTGAGTGCCTGTAGGAAGAGGTAGGAGTCTGGCAGAGTGAGGCGAGCGTCTGGTGATGTCTGGCAGAGTGAGGCGAGCGTCTGGTGATGTCTGGCAGAGTGAGGCGAGCGTCTGGCGAGGTCTGGCAGGGCGAGGCGTACGCGTCTTGTCAGATCTGGCGGGGTGGAGCGAGTGTCTGGCAGAGTGAAGCAAGAGTCTGTCAGGGTGAGGCAAGCGTCTGGCAGGGTGAGGCGAGCGTCTTGTCAGGTCTGGCAGGGTGAGGCGAGCGTCTGGCAGAGTGGAGCAAGAGTCTGGCAGAGTGGGGCAAGAGTCTGTCAGGGTGAGGCAAGCGTCTGGCAGGGTGATGCGAGCGTCTTGTCAGGTCTGGCAGGGTGAGGCGAGCGTCTGGCAGAGTGGAGCAAGAGTCTGGCAGAGTGGGGCAAGAGTCTGTCAGGGTGAGGCAAGCGTCTGGCAGGGTGATGCGAGCGTCTTGTCAGGTCTGGCAGGGTGAGGCGAGCGTCTGGCAGAGTGGGGGCTAGAGTCTGGCAGAGTGGGGCAAGAGTCTGGCAGAGTGGAGCAAGAGTCTGGCGGGGTGGGGCGAGAGTCTGAGACGAATCACAAGTCGTCTGTTGACTCAGGTGTGAAGCTGTCACAAGTGTTGCATGTGCGGCGCTGTGTACTTTCGTTTTTGCACTTTCGTCCCAATGTCACTGAGTCATATCATACTCACGCGTGATATACTTGTGGCTCTATGCACCTACGTATCTTTGGGCCCACATACTGGCATGCTGGCCCACAGCGGTGAATACTTTGGCCCCAGGCAACTTGCAAAATCTGGGCCAAATTTGTTGTAAAAAAAAAAGATCACGAGCCCCACACCAGAGTTCTTTCTGTCATTTTCCCAGGCGGCAAGGACGGCCTTCATGTGATATAATATAATATAATATAATATAATATAATATAACATAACATAATATAATATAATATAATACAATATAATATAATATAATATATACTATAATATAATATAATATAACATGCAATAATTTAAGGTATGGGAGTTCTACCGATTTTGAATTAGGTATATAAGCAATAGCCTATATAAATTATATCAGATCTCAACCAAACTCAAGAATTATATTCATATTACACCTGCGCCGTGGCTCTGATAATACTGTAATAATATAGCGGTTTCAGCGTTTATTAGGCCGTAGGCCTGTAGCCTATGATAATTGTAAGTATGCTGGTTTAGTCGTTTTTAATAAGGTAATTAGCCGAAAATTTACCTTAACCGACCTAACCAAACCTAATACAGAAATATTTAATTTCACACCTGCGCAGTATCTGTAAGATTTAAAAAATTTTAAATTATGTGGATGTAGTGTTTTTGAATCACAGGTCATTATACGTGATAGCTGCCGCAAATAAGCTTGGTTCTTCAACAAAATGTTACAATTTTACACTTGTGCAGAGGCTGTAAAAATTTCAGGTATGAGGATTCACCAATTTAATTAAAAATTAATTGCCGCTTATCACCTTGTATTTCAACCAAACTCGAGATATATATTAAATTCACACGTACGCACTGGCTGTGGGGTTTTCAGTTTATTTGCTTCAGTAGCATTTGAACTAGGTACTTGACCGAGAACTGCCGCAAATGAATTTGGAACCACCAAACTCTGAAAATGAGTTAATTTGACACCTGCTCAGTGCTCAGTGGCTGTAACTATTCAAGGGTCACGAAATCAGGCGCTTCTAAATCAGGTTATCATTGGGTGCGCTTTTAAAAAATCCCACGTTGATTTTTGTTGCAAAAAGTCACTCTTAACATAACATAACGTAGTGATGTCGGCGCTGAAGTGTAGGCCTGATGTGGCCTGTCGCCGATTCTTTTCCTTTTCGTGCCTTGTTCATAGATCTAAACTCGTATCATTTGATCGGATCTTTTCATGACTGACGATAGTTTGAAGTAGCTACTAGACTTCCACCGGGTTCGATAAGGAGCGAGGCATTTCAAATCTGAACATATATTTTTCCATAGCTTTATCCAGTCTGTTCTTGAGCGCGTTCATACTTGGAGCGCCAACGATGTCATCGGGGAGGCTGTTCCACATGTCGGTGATTCGAAGCGAGAAGAAGAAATTTTGTCGCGTGGAGAAGTTGCTCTTGGTATTGTTTTATAAGTATTAATACATTTAAAAGGTCCTCTTAATTTCTTTGCAATCATTCATGACATTTCACAATGACATTGAATGAAAATAACTAACTATATGATATCTCATTCAATTACAAAAAATGCCTGTACCTGAATATCTACTAGTATATTTGTATAGGTTCCGGTGTAAAAATCCAATCTAACTTTGTTCGTCTTTCTTTTCATGTAATACGGAAGTGCCGCTATCATAAATTTTAGCCGGCCAACGCAATAGGAAAGAACAAAATCGCGGAATCTGTCCGAAAAAAAGGCCGTCTAGCAACCTTGACTTAAACAATAGCGTCATAGGCAATTAAACTATAACGAACTTGGATCTCTACCAAACCCGAGAAATATGATAATTTTACAATTGCTCATGCAGTTATTGTAAAAGTTTCAAATATGCTGGCTTATTCGTTTCTGAAATTATGTGAGTAACCGAAAAATTTCTTAAGTAAAGTTGATCTTCGACCGATTTAAGAAATTTTGTAATTTTACATTTGTGCAGTGACTGCAATAATTTCTTCCACCCGATTTTACTCGTTTTTGAATTAAGTAATTAACCAATAACTTGCTGCATATGAGAGCAGAACTCAACCAAACTTATTAATTTTTCTACTGACTTTTTACCGTAAAAATTCCTGTAGCGTTTCTGGTATCGTACGACCGCACAAGTACAAAATGCGGCAGGAAAATTGTAAGGCCATCAAAGTTCTCGTGCAGAATTCGGTGACGGAATATTACTTTGTATCCTGCGTTCGCATCTAACAATCCTGCCACCGGAATAACCTTGTCATGAAAACTTCGTCCGTGGAATAGCTGGCACAGCAATAACGGGAATGCTTGGCGCGCTTTAAAAGAAGACTCACGTGTAGAGCTGAAAAGAAGACTCACGTGTAGAGCTGAAAAGAAGACACGTGTAGAGCTATAGAAGTTTAACTCACCAGTAGCCGCATTTCGAGGACGAGGTGTGCGCTTGAGTCTCTGCAAGCAGTTCTCCAGCACCGGGCTCAAGCCTCCTGGATAACAAAACAAAATATTACTGAAACTGACAAGGTTACAAAATGCAGAGGACTAAAGCGAGTCCCTCAAAAGATTATAAGCAGTAGGAGATTATAAAGTGGGCCTCACATGGTGACAAACTGCAGTATAATTTAGCGTGGGCCTCACACGGTGCAAACTGCAGTAAAATACGGCGTAGGCCTCGCACGGTGACAAACTGGCTGCATACTTTGACAACGAAAACACCTCGAACTCGCTCACGATACGCCTCAATGAAGCCACACTGGCTCACGATACGCCTCAATGAAGCCACGCTGGCTCACGATACGCCTCAATGAAGCCACGCTGGCTCACGATACGCCTCAATGAAGCCACGCTGGCTCACGATACGCCTCAACGAAGCCACACTGGCTCACGATACGCAACGATGGAGCCACACTGGCTCACGACAGACCTCGAAGAAGACAAGCAGGCTCACGATACGAAGACGACATTAAAGACTCCCCAGTGGCCGACTTTCCTCGGAACTCAAGATTTATTGCCTTGGATAAATCCAGAGCGAATTCTGGGTCTTTGTCCCAGCATACATCGCTCTTAATAACGCACTTAAGAGCATCAAGCAATTTCCCAGCAGACCATGTCAGGTTCAATCAACGCTGAAACAAAACTCACGATGTTGAAATGACGTTGAATATCAGTTTAGAATGAAGAGTGAAACAAGGTCATTTTTTCAACGTCGTACATTTCGACATCCTTTCAACGTTGAAATAGCTTAAAATTTTGTTAAACAAAGTAAAAAGAACTTAACCTGGCTAGACCGAACCTTAGTGAAAGGTGTCAAGCAACGTAAAGAAGGGTTTTATACACACCTAACCCTAACTCTAACCCTAACCTAACGAAGTTGGCGTTTTTAGAATGTCCGGTAGTGTAGTTCATTTATTTTCGTGTCCGGTTTTTAAGTACAAACTAATTGCAGAGTTAATAACCGGACTCGATTTTGTCCGATATATTCGCGATCTTATCGTCAGATGTCAAACGATTATAACGTTGAATCAGTGTCGAAATGAAAGACTTTGAAAAAATTACGTTGCTTCGATTTTCATTCTAAAATAATATTCAACATTTTTTGCAACGTCGTGAGTTTTGTTGTTTCAACGTTGATTCAATCGGACAGTGCCTGCTTGGTTCCTGTCCAATTTTGCAGCTGCGGTAGATGTTCAGAATTTTCATTCTAGTAGAAAAGTACATTTTTAGATAACCGACTCTATTTTTCAGTAACTTAAGACATGACAAGATATATAAAAATAAAATTAAGTGGTGAGGTATTGATTTTTAGAACCACAAAGACAAAATTCTTGCACTACTTCTGATTGAACAGCATATTAACTTTTGTCCATATTTTTGGCCGAAATGTTATTAATTTGGCGGCAAACAATGTTATTACACAATACACAACCGATTGATCGATAGGATATTAGAATAATTCCAGCCAATTCAGCAAATAACCTGAGCCGATGTGTTTGCTTGTCCACGAATTTGGCAAGCATGCAAAATATTTAATTTCCAAACTGAGGTAAAGCGCTGCTTATGCTATAAAAAGTTTCAGTTAAAAGCCGTTGTTCGGCCTAGTTAAAACATACATGTGTTTTTCACTGCAATAAATGAACTATAACCATATAAATCAATATTTAATAATACTGAAAACTCGCATAATCCGATTATTAAACGTATATTCATGTAAAATTATGTAATAGGCTGAATGTTAGACTGGTTGAAGTACGAAGCTGAAATAAGCTGGTCAGACGGGTTGATGTACGACATTAATTAATTATTTCGGTGAAATTTGTTCTTGTTTTAAAAGCTTCCCGCTGATATAGATGGGAGTCCCTTATACACTCTCATGGTCTTAGCGCGATGTCGACGACACAAGATTTCGAGCCGTGCGAGATATCATATCGCGACGAGACAAGGCACCGTACATTCAGGTCACAAAGTTCATCCGGTCATTTTTGGCGTCAAGTGATAACTCAGTTTTCAGCTAAATTTGGATTGAAGGACCATTTTGCATAATCTTTGTTTATAACTTTGCAAATTAAATCTTTGTTGGGAGATTGTAAATTCGATAATAATTGGATTGTAAATTCGGTAAGATGAACAACATCAGAGAAACTAATCCTCCAAAACATTGTAATGTCCATTTAACTAATTTGAAGACAAGAAGACAAATCTTCACAATATGTGGAAAATAGAGCAACGAAAATAACGATCGTGTTTTTTCAATGGTTATCAATATAGTTTTCAATAATACTACGCTATTTTTCACGCCTGAAAATCAATGCAAGACTAACTTCGAAGTTATTTATCGCGCTACATCTTGAAATGCCAAGAATTTACAATCGGAAACTTTTAGCTTCAAGCAGTCTCCAGTGAACCATCGCTATGCCAAGTTTAGAGATAGCAAACCAATGGAGTTCCTCACAGGACCGAACTGTAAGTTCATGTGATGGATAAAGAATATATAGAAATTGTGTATATATAGGGAAAAGAGAGCAGCGGTATTTTTTAAGCGAAGTTTTATAAGCTTGAACTCAGCGTGGCAAGCGTTAATTTTTGGGCAGAATCCATATCAAACATCAACCGCGCAACCACATCATTTGCGATCGCCAGGCTACCGATTGAGAATCTGGGCACTCAAACTTCAATAGAAAGTTTAGTTAGAGGAAACTCCTGGCAAACTTCTTTAAGTTATTCATGGGTCCTCAACCTCGTGAACATTGCATTAGAAAAAAGTCTCAGATTCAGGACAAATCTGCCCAAGAAGAATTAAACATGGAGCGGGAGAACGGGATTTCTTTAACATTGTATAAATGTTTGACACAGGATAAATGTTAAGCATTGTAAAATGTTCGATTTAGGGTATGTGTTTGACATTGTATAAATGTTTGACACTGTAAAAATGTTTGTCATTGAATAAATGTTTGACTTTGCATAAATGTTGACTTTGCATAAATGATTGACATTGCATAAATGTTTGACATTGGATAAATGTTTGACATTGGATAAATGTTTGACATTGGATAAGTGTTTGATATCGTATAAATGCTTGACATTGGATAACTATATGCCATTGGATAAATATTTGACATTTTATAAACGTTTGACATTGGATGAATGCTTGACATTGGATAAGTGATTGAATTTGGCTAAATTTTTGACATTGGATCAATGTTTGTGACATTTGATAAACGTTTAACATTGGATAAAAATTCTTAATATTATTTTCCGAAAAACTAAATTTTGCAATCGATGTTGAGTGTGGAATCGAAACGGTTGACGAGAAAAAAAATGTTCTTAGTCATACGGCTTGATGTTCCGTAATGTTCTAGCTCCACCGCTTGATGTTCCGTAATGTTCTAGCTATACCGCTTGATGTTCCGTAGTGTTCTAGCTATACCGCTTGATGTTCCGTAGTGTTTTAGCTATACCGCTTGATGTTCCGTAATGTTCTAGCTATACCGCTCGATGTTCCGTAGTGTTCTAGCTAAACCGCTTGATATTCTGTAATGTTCTAAATCTAAAAGCATTTATCAGAACGATGAAGTTGAATCCTAAATCCTGGACAGAAGCCAAAGGCACAGAACAAAGTCCGAGTTATACTATTTGGTTTCTGCTTCTTTAGTTTCACCAAAAAGGCAAAATTCACACGGAGTTGCTTTTGAACTTCAACCTAACGTTCAATAAAAGGAGCCGTGAAAGGGCTAAATAAGTCGTGCGAAGTGTCCAAGTTTTTTTAACGAGTTAAAATATTGTGTTTCCAGATTCCACATTGATGAATGAATTCCCCTCTGGAAAGCCTCCTAATTCAATCGCTGCTACGTAAATTTTCAAACTAGTTTTCATTGTTCTAATTTCTAAAATATCCAAGAACTGACTTGAGTCGTAATCCAACCAATTTAGTAAAGTTTTCATGAAAACGAACCAAAAGATACAATGATATGAATATATATATATTACTTCAGAACTCGACATACAAGAGCTAGGACTGAATTTTAACTCGCCGTCACATTAGATTATCCATGCAGCTGTAACGGGCCAGCACCAGAACCATGCAGCTGTAACGGGCCAGCACCCAGCACCATGCAGCTGTAACAGTCGCAAAGCACCCAGCACCATGCAGCTGTAACGGGTCGCAAAGCACCCAGCACCATGCAGCTGTAACGGGCCAGCACCCATTAGGCCACAAGGCCCCGGTGGGCAGGGTAATCAAGATGGACGATGTGGCGCTAGACATTCAGTCTCTTCATAACTTTAACAACAAGTCGGAGTGTCGATTTAATCTAAATCTTATTTATAATTGGGTATTTTAGCAACGGGACTGGCGAAGCTAACTTTCTTTGAGCTAAATAGTGCGCTCATAAGATTTTAGTTGCAAAATTAGTAAAGCTCTGAAAGTAAACTGGAACTAATTTCCAGTAATCCGACTCTAACTGCAGACTTTATTGGTTTGAATTTCTATAATTTGGGGGGAAAATGTGAAGAAATTTCAAGAACGAATTTATTCGGAGCCAAAAATCTTTGGAGTAAAGAGCTTTTTTTCTCCAGAGACCGGATAGCCGGGCTGAGTGTCGGAGGTGGCAGAAAATATGTAGTAAATAATGTCTTATCGTGGGGAAAAAAAATGATATACCCCTCAATAAAACTTAAATATTACACGAATACAATGGTGAAAATTGAAGAGTAAACCATATATCCCCCTGCAGCTTCAGTAATTATTGTATTAAATAATCCAAGCAAATAAGTAAAATTAATGCAATTTAAAATAATTTGTTTTAAAATTGTCTTATTGAAGCGAAACTCAGTGCATTTTAAGTGATTTTCCTGGTCTCTGACGATAAACGTGCGTGGGAAGTCGAAGGACCGTTATTAAGTGAACTTTTTAGCGCATTTTCTCATTTATGGAAAAAATGCACTATTGTGCTCGCCATGTCCGTCTGTTTCTCTGTCCGTCCGTCCGTCCGTGACCTCAAGTTTTCGTCGACGAGAAAATGCGCTCTCTGTCACTCGCTGCAGTGAATACTGAGTTATATTTTTTTTAACATGGACCTTGTGTTCATTCAATCATAGCGCGTTATGCATTTTCTAATGACTATCCGTTTTCTAGTGGATTATCTCTGTTTTCCCGTTTTTTGAACTAATTCTAATATTCTGTCTTGTCACTATTTTATGAGAAATTGCTGAAAATGTAAGCAAAATCATGCAATTATTGAATTGTTTCCATTTACTAATGAAAACATTTTTAACATCACTGAAATAGGTTTTATTCTTTCTCCAGCAAATCAAATGCCCATGAAATTTAAATAATAAAACGTTTCACTGACATTAAATAGCTAATTGGACCCCCAAAAAGTAATTCTTGTTGCCGATCGATACTGTTAGTATTAATAAATAGATCATCATGGCGGTTTAATTGAAAATTGTCTAGTCTTCTAGCCTTCTAAAGTCTCTCAGCCCCAGAATGATATTGTTCATCATAAACTGACATATATCCATTGATAATTTGAGTAATTGCTCTCCGTTGGAACAATTTCAATCAGACCTTCAGTCACAATATCTGCTAAAAATTTTTTTAATTTGGTTACTCCTTCGAAAATTCTATCAACACAGATTTCATCTCATTAATCCACGGACATTACTCCTAACATTCAATAACCTCAAAGAATTCCTCCAATTGTTAAATAAATATTTGAAAATCTTTCTCATAAATGCAATAAACTCTAGCGTTTCAACAGTCATAGATTGATCACGCTAAATTCACCAAGGAAATTTTATCGATTATTAAGCTCTACCAATAAGCTCTACCAAAGTTTACCAAGAATTTTTCGTGGTAAAGGTTGGTAGAGCTGCCCCGCCATTACTTCAAGTACCGCAAAAGGAGCTAATAAAAATTCTGACGGAGAAATTTACATATAAAAAAAGATCAAGATTTTTCAAACAGAGAACAACGCCATAATAAAAATTTCAATGTAAACAAGAGATGAAGCTATCCGTCAATACTTTGAACAGAGAACGTCCAATTTGCAATATTCAAGCTAGATTAATGTTTATGAACATGCTTGAATTTTTCAGTTTTAACGTCAAAAACAACGGTAATAGAGGATAAACTTTACTCTCTCCATTGGTCACCGGGACGTTGCAGAGTTCGGCTACTATGTATAATTTATTAATATATGTACTATTTAAATTTTGGTGCATTGGATTCGAAATATGCTTGGAAGATTTTTCTGCTTGAATTATTCGCTCATTTACACCCATACCAATTAATTCTGAATTAATGATGGTGACAAATCTATTTAATAGGAGAATTCTTCGTGATTTCCTGTGCTAATCAATTTTGGAAACTTTTGATTGGTTGAAAGCAACCAATCATGATTGCTTTCAACGAAAAGTTGTAATGCGAAATTCAAGGAACTGTTACTATAAAGAAAACAATTAATCGAGACAAACAAAGGCTCTGCTTCCAAAATTATATGCTATTTCGAGGATAATTTGCTGTACGTCTTAATTTTCAGAGATTTGATAACCATTCAATAAAAGATACTTTTATACAGAAGTATTAATAACTAATAATAATAAGTAATTACTCAATGCATAACTCTGCACATCACAAAATTCACTATGTTGTACAACTCTGCACATCACAGAAGTTACTTCTAGTGGATGGGGTGAGTGGATGGGGTGAGTGATGGGGTGAGTGATGGGGTGAGTGATGGGGTGAGTGATGGGGTGAGTGATGGGGTGAGTGATGGTGTGAGTGGTGGTGTGAGTGATGGGGTGAGTGATGGGGTGAGTGATGGAATAAGTGGTGGGGTGAGTGATGAGTGATGGTGTGAGTGATAGGGTGAGTGGTGAATGAAGACGAGAGTGATGAGTGACGGAATGAGTTACACGCAGAAAGGTGCGTGTTGAGTGGCAGGGTGAGCGTAGATTCTATGGCTGAATGATAGTCGAATGAAGAGGTGATGAGGGAAGGGATGCTGGATCTGTAAAAGGGTGAGTGATAAGGACACGTGATTGATGACGAAGCGATTACGATAAACGAAACACAATTATTGTGGTGAAAACTTCTGTAACAGAACATGCAGCTACCATAAACCAAGAACTGCAGGAGAAAACCAAGTACCACCACCCACAGCGCTAGCCCCACTCGCCCCAGCGGTGATTTGAGACGCCTCCTGGGGTGTTTCAAGAGCCCTGAACCCCTCTTTCGTCCCCTCCCTCCTTCCTTTGTCCAATATCCACTTTACTCCCCTCCACGAGTGCAGACGTAACGATAGACCACTTATTTCCAGATGCTTTCGTCATGTTTCTGTGTTTGTTTGGTAACAAACTAGAATTGAGAATTGGTAACAAACTAGAATTTTTATATTTTAAGTGAAAACAAATTAATGCGTCGGGTTGCTGTGCTTAATAAAAACGAATAGAAGACCGATAAAATATAATGGTTACGTGGTCCGAGAACGGCGATCAAATGACATCCAAAAATTATCAAACAGCAGTTCAGTAAATACACAAACAAAATTGCTATTGAACAGACAAGTTAATAACGTGTAAAATAAACTCGTTATCAACGTTATTTCAACGTCAGTGTCCTGGAGGCGCAAGCACGATAACTTCGTAGTAAATAGACCGTGTCAGAGAATGGCTCAAGTTTGAAGAGCTCGCTTTAACTTTGAGCAAAATAATTGGTCAAATGGTGAAGAGTTTTCTGCGCCGCGGAAAACAGACGACAATTGAGGTGGTGACCTCGCGCTCGGAAATTCGAGGTCAGAAGTGTGGAAAATCCTATTAGTAACCCATCTCCATTTCGATCCTATGATACTTAGTTTTAATTTTTTTTGCTAGTAAACTTTAACGCAAAAGCAACGATATAAGCAACATAATAATAAATTTTGAAACGTATTTATTTGTTTGTGTTTGTTTATTTGTTTATCAGAGCGTCAAAACGCCTCTGGTCCTGAGAAATTTATGTTTACAGAAATTTACAAGTTTACAGTTAAGTAAGAAATTTTCAGTTTACAGTTAACAAATAAGACTTCTTGGCTAGTCATCAATCGCCATATTCTATCATCCTAATCAGTTAAATTAATGGTAGGTTCAGTGTGGGGAAGAACTAAAGTCACGACTAATTATGTCGCCACGTACCGATTATGTCTTCGGCTTTCTATAGAACTAATCTATTTTATAAGCCAACCACAACTTCTGCGCTAGATCGAAACAGCTTCGCCATGATAATCGAACCCTACACATCGTAGGTCTGAACAATATTATAAAGAAATGATGTAAATCTGTGTAATTCTACGCACACAACGTAGGTCTGAACAATATTATAAAGTTTTTACTGACGAGCGGCGAGTCATGGGCAGTATCTGCTGTGGCGACTTATGTGGCGTGGATGACTGGCCAATTAGAATAGAATAGAAGTGTCGGCGTTGAAGACATAGGCCCATGGCCATTATCTCGGATTTATATAAATTATATTTATATTTACATTTATATTTTTATTTATATTATATTTATATTAATATTTATATTATATTTATATTTATATTTATAGGTATTTATATTTATATTTATTTTTATTTATATTTCTCTAAAGTTCCGCCGGTAAATTTTTACGGGCATTTTTCTGTCGGGACTGTCGTTGCACTGCGTACTTACTGAGTCTTGACTCACGAAAAACGAGACAGTGAGTCACGAATCGCTATAGCTCCGCAGAAGTGATTCAACCACAGAAGTGATTCAACTCAAGGAATCACTACAATGATTCACTGAGATATGACCCTCTTCCGAACATTATTCACCTAGTCGAGACTAACTGCAGACCCAGGATAACTTTAACCCGATTATAGCGACTCCCTCAGACATACCCCGAATTTTGTTAAGGTAAATTATGTACCTGAAGTGGGCGAGTCTGGAGGGCACTGGCAGCAAGCGAGCAACAGGGGCCTCAATCGCCCTATTCTGCTGACGACGACGCAGCTGTTGGCGCTGACATTGCAGCTGTTGACACGGCTGTTGGTGCTGATATTGCAGCTGTTGACACGGCTGTTGGCGCTGACATTGCAGCTGTTGACACGGCTGTTGGTGCTGATATTGCAGCTGTTGACACGGCTGTTGGTGCTGATATCACAGCTGTTGACACGGCTGTTGGTGCTGATATCACAGCTGTTGACACGGCTGTTGGTGCCGATATTACAGCTGTTGGTGCAGACGTTGCAGCTGTTGATGCCGTCTTTGCAGCTGTTGGTACTGACGTAGCAGCTGTTGATGTCGATTTTTCTGAGAGGGCGAGGGAAATAACTCATCGCAACGAGGGGAGAAGTAAAAATTGTAATAAAAATAATGGAAAATAATTCATAATTTATGAGAAAAAATACATGGTGAGTGAAGAAATCGGGGATCGATTAGCTCCTTACAATAAATAGTAAGTGGGAAGTAAAAAGAAATTTAAAATTTCAGCTAAAACATTTTTTTAATCTGAAAAAAATTAGTGAAAGAGATCTATCATTATAGAGAGAAGATAATTTGAGCAAGCCATCAGTACCAGCGACGAAAAACAGCTGCTAAGTACTAAGTAAGTCATTTGAGACACTCGGTGATTCATTTTTGCATTAACAATGACTGTCAAACGTTTATTAACTTCAGCCGTTACATCTTATCTCATTTACGGAGAAACTTTCTGCCTACAAGCGAAAAAATAAAGTAAAAAAAACGTATTGGTGGAATTGAAGTCAGTTTCTCAGGCACGAACGAAAAAAAATGGTTTATAAAAAGGTAAAACAATCACATTTGAAGTTGCGTTACGATGCAATAACAGAACTTAAGGGCATGACGTGGGGAGGGTCAGAGATGGAGCAGGACAAACAAGGGGAAAAGATTGTTACAAGAGGAAGAGTTTGTGATGACATTTCCGAGGTGGACTAAAAATCTCGCGGTTTTTCACTCTCGTTCTGATGACGCACAAACATCAGTTGTTCATCGGACAACAAAGCTGGTGGAACAATCAGCGTTCTCTTGTCAACTCACGTAGTTTGATTTTTATTTGTGTGCGTTCGTGGAACTTTAAAAAATGTTTGTCAACTCACGTTGTTTATGTTTCATTTGTGTGTGTGTAACTTGAAAAATATTTTCGTTCCGTGTCACAACACACTATATTGCTAGCATCACATTCTGCACTCGTTTCGGTTAGTATATTGCAGTTTTGGGAAACATAATAAACGATTCGAACTTGTATGTTTCATCAACGATGGCATGTAAAATTATTTATTGCGGAGTTGAACTAGATACCACTTGAACAAACTAATGCTCCAGTTGGGCCATGACAGTAAAAGACTGAGTCCAACTCGCTCGATTTTATAGTTCGACAACAGTGTAGAGAATTCAACATTATTTTTCTATATCAGTTATTACATAATATTTTGATTTCCATAATGATAACCAACGAACCTTTAGTGAGTTTTTTCTGGTGCTTTTCAACTCTCATTCACTTGTTCGCAAAAAATTGCGAGAGTTTCATTCAAAGCAACAATTGACTTTAAATATTAATTGAGTAGTCTGGGGATTGAGTGCTTAGCCTATAACACGTACATATACGGTGAGCGTAAGTTCAGTATTGTTCCAAACTCTCAAATTCCAATTTGCAGTTGACAAAGTTGTAATCAAATTTTATTGCAAAAAATTCAGTCATTTTGTTAATTACAAGTTGTTCCTGAGGCACTTCCATTAAAATCGCATTCGATTATTTTTTTTTTATCAAATAAAGCTCCACTTCCGGCAATTCGTATAGCCTAATCCTGCGGGGCGGATTTTAGAGCATAACTGTCAATAAACCTTACGGCAAGATAAAATTTTTTTATTTCATTTGCAATGACGTTTCTTTTATTTGCAATGTCGGTGGCCAAATCCATCTCAACTTAATATTCTCATTTTTCTGCTTCAACTTTTCCTCCTGGATATATGAATCCTCCGGATTCGGGGCCGAAGCTATCAGACCGAACTTCAGCACTGAATATTCTATGAGAAAACAAAATATAGAACGTCCATATAGATCAATAAAAGATGTTTATCACGGAGCTTCCATTGAACACATGTTGCGTGTTGAACTCATCAGCGAACCGATCATATCAATTGAACGCTAAATTGTACGTTTACGTTCAGAACTCATTATTATATATGTATAATCATTTGAAAATGAATGTACGTTCATTTGAGAATGAATGTACGACGCCATTCGACGAGAGGACAACTGTTATAATTCTTTATGACGTATTTCTTTTAAGTTGGTACACTTCTATTTATGGTCCACCCTGCCATATGTCTGTACAAATATTGTTCAAGAATGATAAACATGGTCCCATTGTTGACATCATTACGAGCGAAATCAATGACTAATTCACTATTCATATGATGATGGATGAGTTCACTGGATGTTTACGTGGATGTGGTCTACACGTTCAGAGCGAGGTCTGCAAGATTTAATACGAAGTAAAAACTTTGAAAATACGACAAAAAAATAGGCTGAGCGCTAGCCTTCGTATTCATCATTTTTCATCTACCATGCAAGCATAAGCGTAAACTTAGTGCTAACTTCCTCCTTAATCATAACAACTCTCAGTACAAACTTAGTACACTCTTAGAGCACTCAAAAACTGTAACTTCACTTCAAAAACTTTTTGTACACTTAGAAACTTCACCCGATGATATTGATGTACACGGGACAATGGAATTCAAAGTTCTGTATCTATTCAAGCTCTAGAAATCATTCTATTATTTTTCTGCATCAAAATAATTACAAAATTTGTCCGATTGTAAAAACCACGAACTGATTTCGTCCTTTTGGAATCAAATTCAAGAATGTCAACACAATTTGTCCTTGATTCAGCAGTCAGTACAGAAACTCTGTTTAATTGAAAGATATGTTTGAGTAAATAAAATACTAAAACATTAAAAGCAAGCGGAAAATAAATTCCATAGGTCATATTTTTTGTTTAGAGTTTATTGAAGAAGCCTTACCCATTAAAAGTTTTTCTTGACTTTCTAAGAATTTACATTTTTGATGATTATGGACAGCACAATCAATTAAAAAAGTTTATAAGCATTGTATACATAATAAAAATAATTTCCCTTTCTATAATTTATAAAATTTATTTAGAATAGCACGTTCTTAATTTAAACGACGCTTTCGACATCATATTTTGCTTAACTATTAAAAATTTTCTATAATGAGCGCTTTTTTCAGGTTTCATTTGAAACTTCACACGAGATTTGACAAGCGAATTTATGTCAGTCGTATAACTTACGATCATACGATGACCTCTGAGGAGTCAGATGTTGCGGCTTATGGACACGTGCGAGATGCAGTGACTCCTAACTAGCCTAACCTGAACTAGCCTCACCTAACCAAGCCTAATCTAAATTAGCTACTCAGCTTAACTACCATTATACGATGAATGTTTCATCAGAGATTCAAGGCAGGATATTGAGGAAAATTCCGCTGACAGCGGAAAATAAATCGTCCAAAAATGGTCTCTACATCAAAATAAATATCAACATGCTATACAATTTGATCCCCCCAAACGAGGCTGTGAATACTTTCTAAACAGGGCCTAAAACAGCAAGTTTTGCGGACGCTGACAGCGGAGATGAAGTTACTGAGCTTGTTTACAATCCAATTTTCTCGCGAACGGATCATATTTCCTCTCCCATTATGTCACATCTTGACGCTGATAAATGGGGCGATTTTCCAGCTATTAAACACAGCTTCGCGCTTAAACCTAGCCTTTGACCTTTGGAATTCGCTTTGGTCCGGCGGAATCAATTTCACGTGCGCTCGAAGGATACGCAGCAGCTACCTACAACCTCTCAGAACCGATGCCGTGGCAGCACTGGACTAGACTGTTTAAATGGTCCTCCAAGAGATGCTGGAGAATCACCGGTCCTAATCCAAAATTTATGTGAGGACGACTGTTGAATATAACGTTGAGGACTTATAATTCTTAAGAGTTGCATCAATTTAATAGGAATGTGATTGCAAGAAACATTCCGTGCAAACTTGCTGTTAAGCTTGAGTAAGGTCATAAGCTATAATTTTTTATAAGTCTGCGGATTTTCAACTTGAGATTTAATTACCACGTAAGAGTTACCATATACGGTTACTTCTTTCATATGAGAGCCTGTTTCACCCAGCGATACTTGGGAGACTTGATGTGATAGTTGATATTACCTTGAATTTCCAATCCGTAAATAATTTTTACAATATGACTTTTTAATAAAAGAATGACTCCTGGAAACCAAAATTTAGCATAGAATTCAGTCACTCAAGAAAGTTATCAGGCACCAAATACTTGATCTTAAAGTAATTTTTTTATTCTCGGTTTAATCTCCGCATATTTTCCTGGCCTCTCGGCATGGCCATCATGCCCCGTATCACCATCATGCCCCGTATCACCATCATGCTCCCGTATCACCATCATGCCCCGTATCGCCATCATGCCCCGTATCTCCATCATGCCCCGTATCACCATCATGCCCCGTATCACCATCATGCCCCGTATCACTATCATGCCCCGTATCACCATCATGCCCCGTATCACCATCATGCCCCGTATCACCATCATGCCCCGTATCACTATCATGCCCCGTATCACCATCATGCCCCGTATCACCAACGTGACCGTATCACCATCATGCCCCGTATCACCATCATGTCCCGTATCACCAACGTGACCGTATCACCATCATGCCCCGTATCGCCATAATGCCCCGTATCACCATCATGCCCCGTATCACCATCGTAACCTTCTCACCATCATACCCCGGATCACCATCATGCCCCGTATCACCATCATGCCCCGTATCACCATCATGCCTCGGATCTCCATCATGCCCCGTATCACCATCATGCCCCGTATCACTATCATGCCCCGTATCACCATCATGCCCCGTATCACGATCATACCCCGTATCACTATCACGCCTCACTATCATGCCCCGTATTGCCATCATGACCCGTGTCACTATCATGCCCCATATCACCGTCATGCCCCGTATCACCATCATGCCCCGTATCGCCATCATGCCCCGTATCACCATCATGCCCCGTATCGCCATCATGCCCCGTATCAATACCATGCTCGTATCACTATCATGCTCCATATTTCAATCATCATTTGTATTATTACCATACCCCGTATCACCATCAGGCCCCCCGTATCAAGTTACAAATCTCCATTCGGGGAGTTTTACCCAGCCATTCACAATATTTTTGTTCGTAACTCCAACAAGTTTCGGTGATGTACTGGTCGGCAGTGTTCGGTCCAGTAGTGAGGTGTCCTATGAAACTTGCTGCATAGAAATTCAAGAATGACTTTCCCAGTCTCTCACAATTTCCAAATTTGAAGTGAGTTTTGAGGTAAACCGCATGTAAAACTGATGGTCCATATCTGGTGGCGCGGTGGGTTGATTTTGAAGTTAGCAAGCAGTAAGTTAACTAGTTAATTGACTTTGAAGGCTCATTGCTTTACGGTATTGATTAGGAAAGTGAGTGCTTTACGTAGGACCGCCTGGACTGAATTTAATATCAATATTCATGTCCAAATATTTAAATTAAAAACTTAAAACCTGAGAATTCATAATGCGATATTTGAAGTTCCAGCCTACGTTACATCAGAAACGAAGTTCCTAAATAATTTGTCTACTCTAGAATATTTGCACGGCCAACATGAATTTATGAGCAAAATAACGACCGAGTGATTTATATTTTCGCTACATATGTTTTTAAGGATGATATGGTGAATTTACTAGGTGTTTTCATTGTTTTTAAATTCTCAATATTGAATTACCTTTAAAATAAAGTTAACAAAAAATTATATTATTTAGGATGCGTGAGGTTTCTGTTTACTTTATTATAACACATTAAAGCATATTGGAATAACCATCTGACACGTAAATAACTTACGCGTCAGCCGATTGAAAGAAGAAATAATCGATCGAAAGAAAAATCTTCGCTTTCAAGGCATTACGTAGCGAGAATCAGGAAGTTTGCACAGGTAGCCCGTGGCCGTGCTGCATCACTGCTCTATTTGTTCCGTCTTGGCGTAACGTAGAAGGTTTCTGGAGTTCCTAGTCTAAGGTACGTCGACTGAAATTTCATCCTGAGAAGTGTAGTGTGATCAAGCTAGGCAGGCAGAAGTCCCAAGGCACTTACTATATGAATAAACAAGATGAAAGACTGGAATTAGCGGTGGATGAAGTGGAGAGGGATCTGGGAGTGATAATAGACGATAAGCTATCCTTCAAGGAGCATGTCGCTCAGACTCTCAGTGCTCAGCAAAGGCAAACAAAGTCGTCGGCATCAATGATCATTCGCAGAACTTTTGATCACCTAACCGAAAAGACATTCGTTCAACTGTTTAAGAGCTTGGTACGCCCACTTCTTGAGTACGGGCACTGCGTGTGGCAACCAGCACACAAGACTCTATGTACTATGTAGTGATAATAACTTTTTTATTAATAAGGGATATTATATTAACCAGTACACATAGTATATTGGAAAGCAGGACCTGAAAGCTTGGAAAGGCCAGGAACTTTACACTTTCAGTCCATTATTTACATATACTATCCCTTTCCACTTTCCAGAATTCCAGCTGTGTTTGGTTGATGGGATTTTAATTTTATCTGCTTTCTAGCTGTGATTGGTTGATGGGGATGCTTTCAAGCTGTGATTGGTTGTTGGGGATGCTTTCAAGCTGTGATTGGTTGATGGGGATGCTTTTAAGCTGTGATTGGTTGATGGGGATGCTTTCAAGCTGTGATTGGTTGTTGGGGATGCTTTCAAGCTGTGATTGGTTGTGCCATAAGCCCCGCCCCCAAATATGGTATATGTACTACAGTACTGGTTAACTAAATACTTAACTTAAACTTGATCATTACAAGCAAAGGACTTGGAAAATTTTCAAAAAATTAATTAAATAAAATAAAAAATATCTATCAAACAAGAGAATTATATATGTATCCAAATAATTTTATAATAAATCTGATGTAGGGTAAACGCAGTATATTCCGACATCGTAGGTAGTCACTTCTCTAGTTTTTCCTTTATATTAAGCTTTGTTTTAGTTCCATGCGTTCATTGATGGTTGAAATGGTGACGTTGTACATTTGCGTGTCAAAATACTGCAAAAACACTAGGTCTTGGCCATCTAGCGGGAAAATATTAAGATCCAAAGAGAGACAATGCATGCCTCGTGGTGAGATCATCGAAAAATGTGTCAAATTTGACAGTTGACATGGCTCTACCAAATAGTGAATAACTGTTTTTATAGGAAGAATATTATGGTTTGAGACTTTTAAATACGTCTGTGAATATATTAGGAATCCTTTAAGTATACTTGTATTCGCTGATTTCAAGTCGTAAATAAATTAATAGATGATTAAGTTGAGATGTTGGATTTCGACACATGAAAACTAATTCCGACACAACTTGAATTGGACACACACAGATCGTTCAAAGCTTTGTACAAAAATTGAAATTTGCTTAATTAAAAGCCTAATAGCTGTTAATTAAAACGTAATTAAGTAGTGTTCAATATTCGTTAGTGTTCTAATTCAAAGCCGTGTTGTATCCCAATACAGCTCACACAGCAAACGGAATTCGAACACGTGGATGTCGGCAATACGTTGAAGAGGGCCACAGAACATGAGCTATATTATATAGTAGAATCATTCATTCAAAATTGTACCTTGATGTATTTCATCTTTTATATCATTACCTTTTGAGTGTCATGTGCATCTAATTAATCTTGTATCTTGTTCCCCTTGGTGTAATATTTAAGTAGAGTAAAAGTTAATGAGACAAAATTCTTGCAAGTCCATATGATATGCACTTTTGATTAAGCTGCACCCCTGATTGCTGAATTAGAAATTCACTGGTTGCACCTGATTCTTTTCTGACCTTCAAAAGCCTGTTTAAGACACCTTAATGCATGATTGATCTACACCTCTGCTTGGTTAATCGGTTAATCCCATCCTGATGCTCCATTTTGGTGAGTACAGTGCATTTCAGCTCATTAAAATGTCACCACGCTTATATTTGTCTTTGCTGAGCTCTTAACAAATGTTTTCCAGTTATTCATGCCTGCTTATAAAGAATGAAGGATGGTTTTCACTGGTTCTCATGTTAATGCTTTCCTTTTATTACACAATTTTCATTTTGCTTACTTGAACCATGTTGTGTCTACCCTTGAATAACTTACTTTCTGCAACCCCTTCCATGCATTGATGACTTTGTGTGTGAAAAAACAGTTTAAACATCCTCCTGATGTCAATATTTCTAGAAGGCTAGTTCTTATGAACGCATTTATTTGACGTTTAGGAGCGGTTGGTGTGGAGCTACAGTCTTCTTGATGAGAACCTATGATCACTCGACCAACTCCTGGCAATCAAGAAAGAAGCTAAGAGATTCCACCTATGAACCAAAATTTGATTTAGATACCAACTTGAAGTTGATGAGCCTTGCACTTTTCCTAGATACTTTGAATCCAGACATATGTGACTTAGTTCAATTTTCTAGTTGTTTCCAGGAGTATATTAACTGATTATGATGCTAGTGTGGATAGGAGTATAGGAGTGTATTTAATGACTTGTGCAACTTAGTAGGACCAGTTGTCTTTCATAATCCGCTCATGAATGTCCCATACATCAATGAGGGAATCATGTTGTGTCAAGAGTAGTTGAAACTTTAGTCTGACTAGCTAATCTACCAGAAGTGCGAAATTAGGATTTGCAGATTTAATTCTTGGACTGTATAACCGTTTGCTTTTTTCTTGCTGTACTTTCATTGATGTTCAACGTTTAGGTATTGTGTGACCTAGTCCGCTTATGCATTCCTGTCCTTGGCACCTATTTGTTTCTATTTGCTTGCCAAATACCATTTGCTTCCAAAGTGTGCTCTAGGCCCTAGATAATCATTAGCTCTCCCAACAGCCCAGCAAATGGTAAGATGGCTACAACCCTTTGGGCATACTTCCTGCCATAAGGTAAGAGTGTTGGTGCTGAGTGCAGTGTGGAGTGAGTGTGGTGTGCCTGGGTGTGGTATGTAAGTGTGTGTGACGTGATCCACAAGCCACTCAGCATTGATCTCCATCCCTTCACCAGTGGTCAAGTTCTGCCTTGCCAACTATCACTCCTTGGCTTGTACCTGAAGCCTGCGATGGTTACTACTTGATTTATGGTTGTTAAAACCATAGTTGGCCTTGGCTAATGTTTGAGTAAGATGTTATTATCTGGCAGCAGAAGCTGATAATAACTATATTATTTTCATTTGTCACTTTTCTATTACCCTGTATATAGTTACCTGAAACTGAAATGCTGAGAAGCCACAGTGATCCACCCATTAGAGCACTTTACCCTGATCAAATGGGCTGAACTGACACCACCGTTAGTGTTTCAGTTAGACTAGGTACTGCTCATTTATTGTTGTATCTGCCATTTTGTATTTTGTATTTTGTTAGTAGTAAATTGTTTAGTGTTTCCCATGTTTCATGCCTTTCTGAATGTGACTCCTTCTGACCACATTCAGTATTTGTTCCATGACCAAGGTCTCAAGAGTTACAGTCTCGCATATTTGTGCGGGCTTACCGGGAACCGCTACAACGTATCAGTTAAATTTGAAGCGCTGACGCAATACGACTCACCACGTGTTGGATGTTGCCACACAAAGTGACGGAATATAGGGATTTGGTAGGTTTCCATTCTAAAGGCTTTTTAATAAATATGGCAACATTTTGTGACGTTTCATCGTTGCTGACGCGTAGTGAAGTGTTTTGAGAGTCATGTGAAGGCAACAGAACTTACGTAACGCATATGTTTTTTTTTATAGTTTTTCATTTCTCGATGTGTCCTTAAAGTGTCCGAATATACCGCGTTTACCCTACTATACAATTGAAACAGTTTGTCCACTTTTGATCCTCCTTTTCATTTATAGTCAGTCACCTGGCAGAGCACTATATCAAAGGAAAGCTTTTCACCTCAGGACTCGGGTGGAAAGCTTTTTTATAAGTGAACTTCTATTCTTAGAATTCCAGCCTGCGTCCTGAGGCGAGCAACAAAACTCTTGGCATCATTAAAAGACAAGCCCTACTCAGATAGGCTCAAGACGCTGAAGTTACCATGCTTGGAAAACCGCCGGCTGAGGGGCGATATGATTGAGGTTTATAAATACCTACATGGCTACTATGATGTCTCACGCCCAAGTTTTGCGATGGCTACAGCGAGAGACCTCCACGGAAATTCTCTAAAAATCCAAAAGAGCCACTTCAGACTGAACAGTGAACATTAGAGGTAACTTTTTCTCTCAGCGCATTGTCACAAACTGGAACAGCTTGCCAGAGAATGCCGTCAAAGCACCATCAGACCATCTGTGAGCCCACACACAGGATGATGTATGTTTTCGGTGAATTTTCCTGCGCATTTTCACTTTTTTTAAGCTATTGCTGTGCTCAGTTGGCGCAATGTAATGAAAATTGATTCTCTTTGCCCACGTGTTTGCGCAATCCCAGAAATTTGGTGAATGAGAAATCTAGAACTTTATTTTAGAAGAAATTTTCTCCAAAGTCATATGTCAACACTGAACACTGTCTGTTTACATTTTGTATGTATAATAGCCGCAGTTTAAGATTACCGTATGTTCCGTATCCGACAAGGCGGACAAGCGGAAGAGTCAGAAGTAACCCGGACATGTCTTACATTTTATTATTGTCAGTTCGACTCGCGTAGTCAATATACTTGCGTATATTGTCGACTAAAATAGTAGAACTATTTTAGCTCTCTAAAGTACGGCGTACGGCGCATTTTTTTACCAGCATATTACGGCGCACCGCGCAGGTCGTTAAAATTACAAAATAAATTCCGCGCACCTGGCACATCTTCCTGACCATGGCTGTGAGCATAGTGGCAAAGCAGAGAGTTTTTTAGACTCTCCCTCAAGTTCATTTGTGAGTCCTAAAAGTAGACCAGGTAAGTATCCTGGATACCAGCAGTGTCATAGCGGCATACACAAGAAATTGATTTAAATCTTGGGTAAATGAGGAAATTAAAAATGAACTGATTCTAAAAAATCTGTGGTTTGCCACTATGTCTGTGAGACTGTGGATACTTTCAAGAGTCGCCTCGATAAACATTGGCTTCATCTGCCTACTCTCTATGCTCCATCAGGGGAGGAAAAGATCCACTCTGTGAGCTGCGACTGGATTTTTTGAGCCGCGAAATAACTAATTTTCAAGCCGTAAGCCTATTTCTCAAGCCGTAGAAAGCCATTCTTGAACCGTGAAGTTGCGAACTCTTGGTGGCGATGGCCGCAGCGCACGATCACGATTCACGAATAAGCTCAAATTTTGCCCTAGAAACAACAGTTAAACATTATTCCCTAATTCACATGTAGTTTAGCTCATGCTAATGCCTACCTTACGATATTGCAAAAATATAACACGGTTTACGAGAGTCTGAGAGGCGAGTTCAAGATCTTCATCTTTGACATAACGCTCTTGCTGCTGTCACAGTTTAACATATACGTTATACGAGTATGACGAAAGCATAGTACTAAACCGTGGAGGCGCGGACTTAAATATTTGATAATGATAAATTTTATGATAAAGAAAAAAAGAGTCGAACATACAAAGTTTGGGAAACACTTGTTAAGATGTTTTGACCAACCAGTGAACAAAAACGGTTCACCTGCAATGAAATATAAGCTCAAACAGAATAACTTGAGAAGGCCACTACCTTATAGCTACGACTAATATAATTAAAGAAACTAAAAATCATTAACATGATGAGACTCTTTTATGAGCAATTTAAGACATGTGTTGTGTGATTCTAGGCAAAAATCCATTTGCGACGTTAAACATCTTATAAAAATTTCTGTTTTTTTCAATGGAAGGTAAATGTGAGTTAATTTGCATTTAGAAAATATTTAGACCAACATTAAATTTTGTAGATAGGCCTGCTCTACACACAGCTCGTTTCACAGGCTCACAATGTTTACAAATGCTTAGGCCATACATTCAAAAATACACACGAATGCTTAGGCCACACATACATTCTAAATGCGCATCATTTATTTTTAATTCAAATGGAAACGAGCATGATGGAAGACCTATTTGTTTGTCACACTTCAATGAATAAATGAGAAAATAAACTACCTATAATGCTAAATTCATGTTAAAAATGGTTCTCTCTTAACCTGGGACTCCTTTTTATCCACGTAGAGAAATTGAAAAGAAAAACGTTTCATCAGAAGAGCTTGAAAGGGAAAGCCATTTGAAAGGGGAAAGAGAAATGCCGTTCGAGAGGGTCGCTTGTTGGAGACCAACATTGCCCTGCTTCGATAATACCACCTTGGTTCCTTCCTCCAATACTGTATGTAGCCTGCCCTTCAACACTTCTGCCCACAAGTGTTGAATCATTGAGTGTTTGCGGCTTTCAAATCCATTTAAGTAGACCTATCTGTACCTGCTATAGTATGGCCTAGCGTCATCTGCAAATGCACAAACATTTTGGCATCATTCGGACATTTAGTGCCACAGCCATGCAGTGCATGTGGTGTCCGCCACTGACCCGTCCTGTGCATCGAATCAGCCTCTGATAAGAATGACCATTCATCGAAAGACGATTAATTTTGGAACATAACTAAACTATGTGAAACCTAACCTCAGATGATGTGAGCTAAAAATTACACAATATAATAATGTAACAAAAGTCATATTCCATCTGTTGTTTGGTGGTGCACGTCACATTTCCTGCAATTCCACTGACGAGCTGGGCTGATTGATAGCAGTTTGTTGTTTGCTGAGCACAGTTTAGTTTGGAGCAGGGTGGCCCAGTGGCTAAAGTTTAGAGTACTAGGATTGGAGCAGAGAGGTGCGGGTTCGATCCCAGCTCTCTGCGACGGTTTTTGGATCAAATCTTCGAGGCCGGGGGGTTATGCACAGCCGAATTGGAGCGGTGAGTTGCATGTTCGAGATCACAACAAAGTGTGAATGTTATGCGATGTCAAGAATCGGCAACAGGCCTTAGGTGGAGTAAACTCTGAAACCGCTAATACTATTATTATATTATTATTGTCATGGGCAGGTTACTGACGGCTGGCTTGATCCACCGCTGATGTTCGCTCATGCATATAAATGTGCTAGGCGTTCCATTCATGGCTAATTGGTGCACAAAATCGGTGGTTCACAGTTGCACTCATGTTTGAAAAGTTAAACTCGTACATACTTCTGCATCACGCATTGCATCATCTTCACCAGCTGGCAGGAGACTTCTGGGAACTTAAGAAACCAGGTTTTGAGAGATAACCCCGACTTACCCAATACATATGTATAAATTACTGAGTGAAAAAAGAAGTTCAGAGGCATATTTGACAATTTATTCGAGGCAAAATGGTGTACTAGAATTAATGGTATTATTAGCATAGGAGAGGCATTGTCCTGATGCATGACAAAGCTTCTTTATTGTCCTACTCCTAGTGATTTGGTTTGTTAGTGCCCCAGCACTTCCTTCTGTAAATCCATCAGTAATTGATTGATCCTCATTATTGTGACATAGGTAAAGCTTAGGAGTCCCAATTGGTACAGACCTTGGCAAACGGGTGCGTAACACCGTAGCAAACAGGCGTAGTGAGGCTGTAACGAACAGGTGCGGTGATATCACAGCGTACAGGTGCGGTGAGATTGTAGCGAACAGGCACGGTCAGATGGTAGCACACTGGTGTGGTGAGAACAGGCCTCTCTTCGACATGCCTACTTCCAATTCCATGCCCTCATCCATGCCTGCTTCTGTTCTTTGAGGATCTGGAAAATAATGAGAGATGAATACATCGTGTAAATCGAGTGTCCTTAAGAATGCAGGCTCTCATAGACATTACACCAACGTTCTATCAATTTTGGAAATGCGTTGCAACGTACTATCTTGTATGCACTCACTCTAATTCTGATGAATGACAGTTCAACACCAAGTTATGATATCTTTGGTAGATAAACAAATTTTTATAAGTGAATAATTTTTGAAAGTTCAAAACATAATCTTGTCATATATACTATCGATTGATTGAATTTGTTTTAAATGCTGGATGCCATTTGGTATGGAAAATCCTTATGCCATAATGCATGGAGATTGATCACTGATCAAATATCTGAATTTTCTTGGAACTATAGTCAAAAGATCAATAAAATTATTTCAATCATTTAAAATTAGTTCATTTGGTCACCTGATTGCGAGAAGACAAGTGTGGATTTACCGTTTAAGAGCAGGCCTCAAAGTCATTGGCCAAGTAGCAAGTAATACTGCCGCTTGTCTCCCCAGACACACACATTCACTCGGAAACCTGAAATAAAAGGCCGGTATGAGGCAATGCATTCCACAAGATACTAGAAAGCTAACATGAATTTATCAGGAAAGAAAATCCTAGCATTCCAAGAATCGGATTTTACCCAAACCAGTTAATGTCAGCGCTCTTAAATTAAGCGCCCCTTAGGATCGGGACACATGACTGAGGCGTGAGGGATAAGTAAGACATAATCTGTCTAGAGAAAAGTATCTTGATACGGGGTGGTAATAAGTCCCGCTCCATTCCACAGTAAACCTCACTGAGGCTCACTTAGTATGAGATTCTCATTTAACTCCAAAATTAAAATTAAAACGACACTTATAAGCTCTTTATATATTCGAAAAAATATACAAAATATACCTACCTAACACTGCAAGTATTTTAAAACGTTTTTATTAACTCAGCTTTGCGTTTGTTTGTTCTTAACATTGACAACAAAAATTAGCCCACTTCTGATTGCTCTAGAGATCTGAAATTCGGCATGCAGGCTATTTTTGCCTAACAATTTCAGATACAATCATAAAAACTAGCAATTAGAGACCTAAATTAGCTTAATTGAGTAAAGTTCGGCTGACGTTATAGACGAGCAGGCGCTGACGCCTCGTATCATCGATACGTACGTCCGTGCATATCCGTCAAGTGCATATCCGTTTTTAGTCCGTTGCTACGCAACGGACTAAAAAGGAGAAAATAAAATACTTGAATTTCCAAAATTCGTGTTATGTGTGCTTTTTGCTTTAATCATAAATCTGCCCGACACACGTTTTTGGGGCAAGCCATAATTTTAATTTATTTCCTACTTTTTAGTCCACAAGAAAAACGTGGTTTAAAAAAAAATTTTTAAAGTATTTTCCTTAATACGCACACGATTATCCCTCAGGCCCTATATGTACTCAAGAGTCACATTTCAAGCCACAACTAAAAAAACTTAAATGTACAATGGCATGTCTTCTTTATGTGCTTTAGTAGTATGAATTCTAGCCAATTAAAACCCTTATCATTGTTACTAACACGGTCACACCCAATATGTAAATAAGTATTTTCCGGACATTTCATATCCAAGGGAACGCACGAGCTTGACATCACCATCAGGCCATAATGAATGTGTGTACCAAGTTTCATTGAGCTACGTTCAGTACTTTGGGAGATATTCGATGTACACTGAATCTGGAGACCGGCCGCGGGTCCGACTGTAAATTTGTCCGAGACGTGGGAACGGAAGTGGCAACTTTCCAATTGGTATTCTAGACGTATATAAATTTCTTGCTATATTAAACAACACACCAAACGTACCGATAGGTGGTAGTAAATTAGTCTTTTCCCTATAATAGAATAACTGTTGAGTGGTGTAGTGCCTAATGCCTTTACTATAGTGACGAAATCAACTGAGTAGGTAACTTGGCGGTGTTACTGATATTCCCTAGACTCGAGAAGCTTAGCTTAGTAACCAACATATTTGCTTATTACGTAGTTGGCGGGCGCTCCATCGAAGTAACAAACATGCACTGGGCATTGCAAAGGGAAACATTTCTCGCTCAATAAATGATGTTTTTGCTTACAGTTGAACACTCCTTGTTAAACTTTTTTTCATGTTATTAAAATATGGTATCCTATAGTAGCGTAGTCACCGTCACCTGTCAGCACTGTCAAGTTAGTGGCTTTGATTTCATCGAAGTTTGAACTACCAAACTTGCAGTCCGACCTCATTTCAGGATGGTAAACGTTTTTGGTCAATAAATTTGTACGCGGCATAAACTATTCAATAGTTTTTCATCGAATCAAAAACGAGTAATGAAATTTTCTAGAAATAATTTCATCGGCCGGTGCACTATTCTTTATCGTTTTGCTGCCGACAACTGCCAACCGCTGGCTTGCCCTTCCATCACACGTCACGTGACCCATTTCGGAGCCGCGACATTTCTAAATCAATATATTTTACCTGACTTCCGAGCCACAAGATTTCAAACTTACATATAAATGGGAGATCTCAGGCCGCAAAATTTCCATTAAAAGTAGATGTATTCCACCCCTGTGCTCCATCATGCCAGAACTAGACACTAACTTTTTTTTGCAACCCAGCCGCTCCCGAATTTTGCTAATATTACAAAAGTTAGTATAGTCTCGGAGAGACGAACAGGTCTCTGAGAAAGGCCTCAAGTGTCTAACTTGTCAAGTCAAGTCAAGTGAGGCATGGGATATATAATATATATAGCGGGTTCAGCGTTTATTAGGCCGTACGTAGGCCTGTTGATAATTCTTAACATCGAGAGCGTGTTGTGGGCTCCATAGTGGCAAAGCAGAAATTTTTTTAGACTCTCCCTCAAGTTCATTTTTGAGTCCTATAAGTAGACCAGTAAAGTATCATGGATTATGGATACCAGCATTATCATACATAAGAAATTGGTTTAAGTCTTGAGTAAATGAGGAAATTAAAAATGAACTGATTCTAAACAATCTCTGGTTTGTCACTATGGTGGGCTCGAACTCACTGCTTCTAATTTTCTTTGCTTAACCGCTTGTCGCCCGACCTTGCGGCTGCTGCAGATTCTGACCAGAAACAGGCGCACAGCGCTCAGCGCTGGGGCCTGGGTCTGGCCCTGGGATCGAACCCGCGCGCTGTGCCTCTCTGCTCCAATGAGTCCAATCTTGGTATACTCTGAACCACTTGGCTACCCTGCTACGATGGCAGAAAGAAAAACTTTTTTGCAATATTTTATCTCTGCATCACCATTGTGAAAAAATTATTTTGTTCTTTTTATAGGTAACCAATTACTATTGTGTCAAGTGTAAAACTTGTCATACCTTTAGGCTACCTATTTATACTGGCTGTCTGGCAATGGCATAGATTTTATCACCTGTATAGGCCATAGTGGCAAAGCATAGAATTTTTTAGACTCTCCCTCAAGTTCATTAATTCATTTTTGTTGAGTCCTATTAGCCTAGTAGACCAGTAATTGAGTAAAGTATCCTGGTTACCAGCATTATCATACATAAGAAATTGGTTTAAGTCTTGAGTAAATGAGGAAATTAAAAATGAACTTATTCTAAAAAAGCTCTGGTTTGCCACTATGGTTACTCACTTTAGGGCTATAGGCTATTTGCTATTATGAGTGTAACATGAATTTGAGATAAATGCATGCATAATTCAGACTTTCTGAGTCTGTCAGTCTTACATGCCTAACACTAACAGTAGGATAACACTGTAACACTAACAGTGATGACAAGAAAATTTCAGCAAACACCAACATTAGATACTTGATAGTTGATACTTGATACTGGCATACTGCTGCTTTCTCCTGCAGTCATGCTATCTGGATGCAGGATGCTAAGTCTAAGTGCTAAACATTTTCAGATGAAGACATTGCCTGCCAGGCTGCCATCAAGGCATCAACCTAAGCTAAACACAAGCATGGAAAACTTCTACCATTAGGACCGCAACAGAAGCTTTCCCTGCCATTTCCGGAACTGTGAGATTTCCGCCTGATGAATTACCTTCTATCTAATTGTTAACAAAAGTGCACAATTGGGCCATGAGATTCCAAATGTATTAAAAATTCATCACATTGGAGCTGCAAGATTTTAGAAACAAGTAGGAAAATTCCAATCTGGCTTCAACAATTCTGCCAAAATATCCTGCACATTATTTTAGTGCACAATGTAACAATAACAAGTCAACCTAAAGTATTTCCTTATATAGAGAATGCATAGTTGCAGTCACATCAGAGCAATCAGACTCACAGACTGTATTATCACCTTATCATGTGATCAGATGTAACTCAATTGAAGACAAATGTTAGTTTTCACTGTTTTTAGGGTAAAATTTGAGATTAAGGGTAACATGTGCATGGGACTTAGTAAAGAGTTTGTAGTAAGGGTAACACGTGCAAGGGACTTGGTAAAGACTTTGCAGATGCTGGCTCATAAATGGCTTTTAATGGCTGAGATATGGAATTCATGGCTTGAAGAAATGAAATCACGGCTCAAAGAAATTAAATCACAGCTCAAAGAAATGGAATCATGGCTCGCAAAACCATAAAATCACAGCTCCAAAAATTTGGTCATGGCTTGCCAAGTAGATATATTCCATGCCTGCCTGCTACTAGCACAGTCTAACATCACCAAAACTCCTACACTATCTGCCAAAACATTACAGTATTAAGCATATCTAACCAATGCAAGCCATAAATCTTTAGGAAACAACAACATATTGATAATTGAGCAACTGTCTCCTGACCCTATTAAAATCTCCTTGGATCCCATCTCAGTTGCAAGAAAACTGCAAAAATAATGCAAGATACCTTAATCTATGGCATACCCAATAACAAAAGGTATAACATCAATCCAGTAGAATATCAACCCTCTGAAAAATAGGAACAGGAAAATCTCCCTTTGACAACCAAGCTTGGAAACTGGCTAATCAAATGTTACAGACCAACATTGGATTTTGGCAACTCATGCTCAGGTGCCCTGGTCACCTGGATGTCTACATTGAAAAACTTTTTGACCTACAGAAGCAACCCTTCAAAGTAGTCAAGATCATCTGACTGCCAGAATTTTCTGGATCACTGAAAGAAGAGTCCCTAGTTCTAAAAGTGTACTTTGAAGAAAATCAGCTTGCAGAAAAATGCCTCTTTAATTTTATTGCATATAAAGTAAGAATCTGCAACCCACTGCCACTCAGATGCTACAGATGTCAAAAACCTCTACACCTCTCCATTGAATGCACAGCACCCATGTGCTGTCTACTCTGTGCAGGAAACCACTCCAAAAAAGTGTGCAAATCAACCACATTTAAGCAAGTGCACAAAGGCCACAAATTGTGGAGGACCTCATATTGCCAATCATAGAGAATGTCAATACAACATTCAAGCTAGCGCAATAGACTAGCTGACAGGAGATGGCATGTCCTATGACTCTGCCTGAAGGCATGGGCATGGCAGGTGGTGATGCTATAGATGGAATGATGGTCAGATAATTAGTGATTTACTTGAGCATGATAAGGAAGCATCAAAAACAAATCAGAAGATTTTGTGTGTCTCTTTGTGAGGCAATTTCAAGTGATCATAAATGGTAGCTTGCCTGTGAAAGGGTTAAATACAGTAGCACAAACATTTAACCACTCAGTTGGCTCTTTTTAGGCCCATTGGGATAAGTCAGTGCCTCAAATGCATATTTAATAGCAAGTCAAATTTTTAATTTAGCTTCATGAAAAAGTTAAGTTACTTTCTGAATTTAGAAACTAAATTTCATGATCATCTATGGATATCAGCAGGCATGGAATACCCTCAAATAGGATAATATGGGAAGGATGGGGGTAAATCAGGACAGTCCCACATTTCGTAGAAATGTTGTAGCAGCTAAACTAATCAAAATATTACAAAACTAAAAAATAGTTTCATAAAATTCAGCATTTTTACTAACTAGCAGCATAAAATAAGTTTTGAAATCATGCATTTTCTACCTTTAAAAAATCCATGAGAAAAGTGAGATTTTGGAAAAGTACCTCTGCTAAGGTCTGTAGCAAAGAAATTTTTTTGTGTTAAAAAATTTAACTTGTAGAAGCGTTGCACACAGGTGTTAGAATAAAAATGTGATTGGAATTTGCATATCTTGTTACAAAAAATGGTGCCATTCACGCAAGACAGGGTAATAAACGACATCCCCCAGACACCTCCCATAAGGGACACCTCCCGGGTTAATAAAGGACACCCTTGAAAAAGCATTTGCAGTAAAGCCTCTATTAGCAAAGGCTTCAGTTAATGAAAAAGTTAATTAACAGCAAAAAATTTCACTTAATGAAAAATGAATGCATTATTGGTCATTGCAAAAATGGGCATAGAATGTCATAGATAGAATTGTGCACCAGGCAACATAGAATATAGAGTATTTAACCTAAACTATGATTTATTTAAACTCCAAAAAATGATGGTTGTCACTAAAATATTCCGTTCTCTTTCAGGTATGTTTTTTTATGATCTTTTTAGTGCATTTTCTCATTCAAGGAAAAATGTACTATTGTGCTCGCCATGTCCGTCCATCTGTCTGTCCGTCCGTGACTCCACGTTTTTGCCAAGAAAATGTGCGCTCTGTCACTCACTACAGTGAGTACTGAGTTATATTTTTGTTGTAATGAATTCACTTGACTATATTAAAATAGTATGAAATTACAAGCCATCCTGTAAGCTTACAGATACAGGAAAAATATAACTCAGTACTCACTGGAGTGAGTGACAGAGCACATTTTCTTGTCAATGAAAACATGAAGTCATGGAGGGACAGACAGACATGAAGAGCACAATAGTGCTTTTTTCCATAAATGAGAAAATGTGCTAAAAATGATATATGGCTGCTGATTGAAGCTTGCAGTGAGCAAGGTTAGGGTAAATGCTCAATGGCATGTTCATGGATATGGTTAATATCACGTCAATATTCAAAAATGAGGTAATGTATGGATTTGGTAATATATTGATAATGGAGAAACCAGTAAAAATCACTGAAAATGTCATTTATTTTACAACTACATCATCTACAAAGAAAGAGGAAGACTTCAGAGTACTCTTAGTAATGGATGAAAACACTGCATGCTTCAAATGTTTCAAAATTTAGTTTTATTCCACGTGTCCTGGATTACCCCATTGCCAGGGGTAATTCAGGATGCTTTTATTTTGTGTTTGGCACCTTGCGAATCGCATATAGAATTTTTTCAGAGATGCCATGCAATAGTTCCTGCAAACACCTTTAAAATGAGCCCTAACTTGTTTGAGATGTTTCATGGTGAGAAGTTATTAACAAGAAACGCTCAAAACTGGTCGTTATTATCCCATTTGATGGTACCCAAGTGAAAAATTTGACAGCTGCCACCCATGAATTGGCAGAAATGCGTGTGAATCTGGCCAATTTCACCCATGCCAATGGCCTTTGCCTGAGTTTTCTCTTAGTAAGAAAAATTGCCTGTTTTCACCCTGTATTTTTGAGAATCACCTGAGAAACAATCATTTTCAATTTAGAAATTTTTTGCCTGATATTCCAAATAGGGTGGAACATACAAAGTATATATAATATACAAAAGGTATTATATATATATAGGTATATATATTGTATTTTATTGTTATGCCTTTTGATGGCATTTCTTGCAGCAGCAAGATTCCTGCTAGATGAATTATTGACAAAAGTGCAAAATCGCATTTGTGAATGTATTGAAAATTTGTCACTTAGAAGCAGCAAAATTACATTCAAAGGAGGAATTCCCAATCTTGGATATCAGCTTGTCACTGTTGGTGTTAGTGTCCATTCCCAACCTGAACTATTAATTTGATTTTTTTTATTGCAGGCAAAAATGTGCTGTTTAGCTCATTTTTTGAGTGGTAAATTGGGAAATGACCATAGAAACGGGATAAAGTGTCTTGTATCACCAATGTTAGTGTGTCATTCACATGTCTCCCGCATGCAACATTTTTATGTTCGGCCATTAGATTGGAAATAATTCATCTAGCAGTGCTCAATCTCACTGTTCCCATTAACAATTGCAGAGGTTGCTCTAGTTGTGGCTCTGTTAGAAAACCTATTCCACACCTGTCATTGATGGTACTCTTAGTCTTAGTTACTCAATTAAGCCTTTTTCAGATCCAAGTTGCAAATTTTTTGCTCTAAAAATGAATTTCTGCATGCCATAAGACCTGTATTCAAAATGAAGTGAACACTAATTGAAATGGTAAAGTCTAGTTTGCATCAAATACTAATTGGTTTTCAACTCAGATGATTTTTAACTGCTTAAACTATTTGTTATTGAAATTGAAAGATGGACTATTTATCTATTTATATAAACTCCTGTTTTTTAAATTTCTATTGTCATTGCTTCAAATTCTAAGATCTACGCATTGCTTTTGTATTATCCTCTCTGCATTTTATTAAATTTTTCCATTTTTAAAATTTTATCATCAAGGCTACTTGGGGCACTTATGTTGTCAGCCTTCAACAGGGAAAGTTAGCTTTTATACCTAAACAAAAAATAACTACAAGTTCTCAACAAGATTGAATTAACTTTGTAATTGATGCATAGCAATCAAGCTCTAAAAATTATAGTTTTGCTCAGTATCATCTATATGTTTTTTATTCACAAGTGACAAGCTGAGTGCTGTATCTGCTAAGTTGTACAGTAACTCATGCAGCATTGACGTTAGTGATCAAAAGACTTTGAAATTTAATTAGTAGTGCTTGAAGGCTAGAAGTGCTATTGTTATGAAAAAATTTATCCGTAAAATACCAAATGCCATGGCAAGGCCAATTTCATGAATGCATCATTGGGTTTGGGATAAGCATAGGTTCAATTAAGGTAAAATATATTTAATTTTAGAACCACCTAATTCTCTGTAACTTTTGATGTATTTTTCGTGTTTGGTGTGATCACTTTGATATTTATGTGTAACACATAATAATATATACTTGACATCAAGTTCAAAAAATAATATTTTTTCTGATTTCTCTTCAGATTTTTACAAAATAAAGGTATTTTGCCATAAGTACAAAATGAATAATAATGAGGCAGATGGAGAAGTACCGAATGAGAGTCAAAAGTCTGAAGACATGTTTACTCTTAAAAAATGGAACACAGTTGCCATGTGGAGCTGGGATGTGGAATGTGACACGTGTGCCATATGTCGTGTCCAAGTGATGGGTGAGATTATCTTTTAAGTGAATATATTAATAATCTGTGTTTCAAACACAGGTGTTGGGTTGTGTTTTGAGGCACTAAAATTATTTTGAATTGTTCTATCACAAACCTTTTGTATGCTTCAATATTCTAAAATTTCTTGCTTCTATTTGTTGCATAATTTCTGTTCGCTAAATTTCAAAATTGCTGTCTGATTTGTATGAAAATTTAGGTATGTGAACATTACTGATGTTGTGTATTGAATCATTGTTACATAAGATGTTGCATGGATTGATAATCCAATAGATTTAATTAACGTCCTGCTCTTCCCCATGCCATTTCACACAAACCCCATAAATTGTTAGCAAACCAAGCAGCATAAACTAAAGGAATTCTAACTGAAGAATGATTGCTATGTTTTGGGTAAGGGATGAATAGGATACTTCTGTGTTGGTTTTATATTTGGGTGGAGGCAGATAAGATCTTACTATCTATGTGTTGATTGATATGTTTTGGTGGGCCTGGTTAGGATTATTCTATCTATGTATTTATTGCTAAGTTTTATTTGTTGAGCAGATGCGTGTTTGCGCTGCCAAGGAGAAAACAAGCAGGACGAATGTGTGGTCATCTGGGGGGAATGTAACCACAGCTTCCACAATTGCTGCATGAGCCTGTGGGTAAAACAAAACAATCGTTGCCCGCTGTGTCAGCAGGAGTGGTCGGTACACAGGATTGGTATCTAGCTTCAATTATCCCTTATCTCTTAAATTATACCGATATAGGTACAATTTTATTCAACCCTTATGTCTTTAATTATACCGTTTACCACTTCAATTGTCCATTAACTCTAAATTTAGTTATACCTCTCATGATAAATTTATGCTCACCAACCTCTTGTATTATAAAAATTATTTAAAAATTATTTTAATGAAAATATTTACAGTTCATTTTCATTGTTCTTCAATACACATCAATGTGAGTTAAGAAAGTCAGGTATTGGTTTACTGAAGTGAGTTGTAGCTGTTATAATAATATAATATGGTTCATATAGTCTGCAAAAATACTTGAGAATGAATGAGGAGGCGATAACATTGCATTAATTGTTTAAACTCTTACACAAAGGCTCATGCAGAAAGGCTATTGGTGTTGATGGAAAGACCAAATTTTGTTAATCAATAACCTTGATTTATGAGCAATATGTTCTAATAATAGTGAGGCAAATATTGCCTCAGACAACCACCATTTTTTATATTTTTCCTATAAATCATTTTAATTTGAGAAAAGGTATTAGCTGCTTATTATGGTTTCATAGTTTAATTATTCTCTAAATTGCTAATGAATATAATGCATGTGTGCTTATCTGAAATGAATGGATCATTAAATAAATATTGCCAGATTTATTATTATTTTTCATCTTAACACCAGATAATAATGGACGTAAACGTTATCAAGCTACATTGTTTAGAATTTCACGAAGTCATCGATAGGATTGAATAGCAACTAAGCATTTGGTAATGCCCAATATAATTTATGATTATTATACGTATAAAGTAATCTGGTTAATATTACGAGGAATTTGACTGACAAAAAAGGTTGTGTTTTATGGATTTATTCGCCAGTCTGCTTAGTTATTATTTCAATAGCTTTTAATTTGATGTGCAAAACAAAGCCATGAAAACCACTTGTATTGCAACAAATGACAAAAATCATAGTACGACGGTATAATGACCCAATATTATTGCATTCAATGTCAAAGGTTGAACAGCATTCATATCATATAATAGTATTGTAGCTTAAAGTTAGAAACATGGCCATATCTCATGATCTCCGTATTTTACGAGGCCCTTTGTCAATCCCTGCACCGTCACACATGAACATTCTCCCCTAGTTGATTGGACCAGAATTTTTTATGCAGTGAAGGTTATTTCTGGTCAGTACTAGATTTTTTTGTACCTACCATAGCGTCTGTGACTATGAGCTGATTTTCTGAAATATCTCTAACAAACTTTATTCATGATTCCCGCTGCCAAGCAGCCTCTATGCATCAGCGCGCGAGGTGCAACGTGAGTGACTGTCGCGAGGGGAAAATGATTCATTGGTCCTTAGAAAGTAGATCGTTAAAAAGAATCCTAGATCCTTGATTAGGTTCCCAAAACCTTGGAAAGAATCGAGAAGATCCTAACCGAGGCTACCAGGTCCTTACCGTTATTCACAGGTCCTACGAAGCTCCTTGCCGAGACCCTCAGATTCTTGTTAGGTTGCGGCAAACTACCTATTTTCACTACTAGGTTGCGACAAACTGTTTTCACTACTAGTTAAGATCATCACCTACGTTCCCAGCTCAATAGAAAAATATCCTAACCAAGGTACCCAGTATCTTAGAAGATCCTAACTGTAGTTCCCAGATCCACAGAAGACCCTTGCCGAGTTTCTTAGATCATTAGACAATAGCAGATCGCGTGCTCCAGCACACGCGATGAAGCGGGTTAACTCTGCAGTTAATCCCGACATGCGACGCTCTCCAAAAAATCCTGACAGCGGCGTAGGGCACGACACCTTAGGGCCTGCACTCGGCAGAGATAGGTGGCACTGAAATATTATTAGAGAGAACTAATCATATTGAATATAATGTTATTTTACTTGGAAAAAACTTGCCTTCTTAATAGTTTCGAGCTCGGGTAATCCATTTAGTCCTCAGGGCAGGGTGGCCCAGTGGTTACAGTTCAGAGTACCAAGATTGGAGCAGAGAGGTGCAGGTTCGATCCCAGCTCTGTGCGCCAGTTTCTGGTCAGAAACGGCAAGGAGGCCGGGCGGTTAAGCACAGCAGAATTGTAGCAGTGAGATCGAGACCGCAAAATGCTGCGTTGTTAAGAATCGGCGACAGGCCTACGTCATATAAAACGATGAAGCCGTAATCATTATTATTTCTTATTTTCTTACACTGCAATAAAAAGACACTGAAATTGTAAGCCGTTCTCAGCACTGCTCAACATCGTATTTTCATTTATGGATAGAAAATATGTCTTCTTTAGATATTACGTTCGAACTAACTAATTTTCACAGTTTGACAGTGTTTATTCGCGTCAATGGAACACGAATTCTATTGTTAATTTTAATGACAACGGATAAAAACACACAAATTTTTATGTGACAACACATCGTTGAATTTCAGTTTTTTCCTTGTTAAATTATATGTCAGTGTTTTTATTCATAGAACGTTAGATACATACCTTTCGAACATTTTTTCGGTTGGTCTTGCAATAGCAGGATTTATAATATTTTAGGTGAAAAGGTTGTTAATAATATTTAATTGAAATTATGTTCTGTTTTATGTAATATAAGTTGAGCAAATACTAATTGATGTAATTTAGAACCTTGTACAACTTATAAATTCGTAGGTCAACAAAACTTTGAAAAAGTTGACTTCAAATCCTTTCATTCGTTACGTTTTGGTTTGACCCTATCACTTAAAAACAGTTCGTCAATCGTCAGTCGTTAGTAGTGCAATGGCGGCCGCGAGAGATAGTGATATAGCTCTGTGGCTTCACAATAAACTTGGTACCTCTTCCGATACTTGGTCGGAAGGGTCAATATGTTCTCAGTTAAATATCGAAGTACTAAGGAATATAAAAGAATGCTTTATGGAATTACAAACACAAGTTAAACTAAAATTATTGCTTTCGTTTTTTCATATTCCCAAACGCAATGTTGAGGAGGTAATTGCTGTCAATATAAGAATTAAGAAATAAGATACAGTTTTATCTATTAAAATTATTTTTGCAATATTATATTATGTCATTTTGAGGCCTAAAAAATTTTTATATAAAAAATTTAAAATTGCTAGAAGCCTAGAATACCTAGCCGTCCTAGCGGCTAGCATGATGATAATGATTTAGACAAGCTTTAATTTCATAGGTATGTGTCAACTAGTCTGGAAAAGTCCTATTTTTGTCTGAAATATCGCGGCTCTAATATCATATAATTTCAGTAGGTATGAAATCTCGCGGCTCTAATATCATATAATTTCAGTAGGTATGAAATCTCGCGGCTTGAATGTCATAAATTTTTGTTTGATTAAAAAATCGCGGTTTGCACTTTGCAAACATGTCATTTCATAAAATTTTCAACTTCCGCAATCCGCATTGCTTTACCGCTGTCTCTTATACACATCTACAGAAAAAACATAAACATCGTAATGTAAACAAATAAACAAAACGTTTGTTGAAGATCGCGCATAGTTGCGGTCATGTCAAAGCGGTCAGACTGTATATTAACACGTGCTGAACTTACAGTAGAGACAAATTTTATTGTTGCCGTTTGACTGTTTAAGG